>NC_142038.1:4867256-5147256 GCF_982192425.1 Myodes glareolus | reverse complement strand
GCTGGCGGCGGCGGCGGCCGCGCGGGCCGCTCCCGGGCCGCCGGGCTGCGGGCGGAGCGCGCGGGGCCTGGGCGCCGAGCCCGGAGTCATCCCCGGCGCGGGCCGCGGGCGCAGCGGCGGGCGCTCGGAAGGCCGACCCGCGGCCCGCGCTCCATGCCGCTGGCGCTGTGCTGGGCGGGCGCTGTCCGGGCGCCGCCGGGCGCTCCCGCGCCTTCCTGGGCGAGCCGCGAGTCTCCGCGCGCAACTTTCTCGGCCCCTCTCTGCTGGCGGTGGGGGTCGCGGCGGGCGCTGCTAGTGCGCGGGTCGCAGCTCTCTCATTGTGCGCCAGCGAGGCCGACCGGCTGTCCTTTCCTCCCCGCACTTAGTCTAGGAGGAAGAAAGCAAACAAGACAGGAGTGAAGCCCCCGTACATACATGCGCCGGGGGAGATGTCAGCGCCGCTCCACCTTCCAAACAGTCACAGATCAAACAGTGTCACCCGCCGGAGCGGCACTTGGTGCCCCGCGCTGCCCCTGGGGGGCCTGGCCGCCAGGATCGCCGCTTCTTCCGAGAAGAAATCTAATGCAAACACATTTTGATCGTGGATTTTTGGCCGGTCTTGATCTTCCAACAGAAAAAAAAATTCGAAAAACACACACAAAAAACCACACACCCCCTCCAAAAAAATAAGCCAACAACAACCCGGAGAGTGTGCACCGAGGGGGCGAAGAACGGACATTCACTGGGTGGGCGAGATGAGCGTGTACTGTCCCCCCCCAAACTCCTGGGAGAGAGGAGATGCGCTCTCCCTCTCTCCTCTTTTCAGTGAAATATAACACACATTCGGATCGCAGAGCTTTCAGACAGTCTCAACTGATAGACAGACACATCGAGCTGCTTTCCTGCCTCACTTTTTACTCCTCCTCCTCTCGCCAACGTCACCCTGACAATTACAAATAGGTCTCACACAAACCATACCTGTCAATCTTTTTAATTGCTTTGTTTTCTTTTATTTTTTTCGGAGCTAAACAATATGACACAGAAAAGAAATCTTAATACAGCATAACATAAAAGATTGCACGTTGCAGGAAGACATTTAGGGGGCTGTGTTGTAATGCACTGGCTGATCTCGGGCGGAACCCATGAGTCCTTAAGTCTAGTCAGGCAGACATCAGTTCCTGCAGATTCTTAAACCTGTTAGTTCCCCTCCCCCGCGTGTACATGCATACACACGCGCCCACGTGGATCTGAGCCACTCTTGGGTGAAGCACGTCCTACATTTGAGGAAAAAAATACCTGTTTCACTTCTGCACTTAGTCTGGGGGTTAGATTTGGTTAGAGAAGGACGGTGGCTTTTGTATTTCTGCAATTCACAGGTTAAGTGGAAAACAGGAGTTATTTTTAAATTAAAATGCACACCTAAAATATAAACTTAAAGATGGGCTTAGCTCGTCACAAAATTTCCGGAAATATTTAATGTGGCCCCTATTTTTAAAAAGGTGAATTATCTGGTCAATGAACACAATTAGCAAAAAAAAAATGGCACCATAGAAAAACAGATCTTTCTAGATAAGTGAGAAAACGAAGTCTTCATAGATCATTACAAAGTCTCCAATTCCGCTAAACTCCTCCGCGGCCCCACCTAGAACTTTAAAATCCTTCTGCGCTCTGGGAATTCGGCCATCTAGTTCTCTATGTGTGTTCTCTCCCAGTGGGAAAACTGTAACGTATTGTGGAGCTACTTAAAACATCGATGGAAAAACACGAAATCTAGGCCAAGATAAATAAAATGGCTTAGTTCCTGCAACTTGCACGGGACAGACTGAGAGAGCATAGGCGCGAGCGACGCACTCAGAGCCCCGGAGGCCTAGGCCGGGGATGCATGGTGCACTGAGCGCCCTCGGCCCGCGGGAAGGTGCTGGTGCGCGTGCACCAGCGACCGGGGCCCAGGCCCGGGACCCGGCCGTGCCCTGCCGCCCCGGCCGCGCTCGGGGTTGATTCGTACCACCTTGCAAGGAAGTGAACGCTTCGCACGGGAAGGGGAGGCGCCTGCGCCGGCCGCCGGGCGCCGTGTCGCTCGGGGACGCTTAGGCTACGGCGGCGGCGATCGCCAGGGCGCTGGCCCTCTAGCTAGGCGCCCCCCGCCCCCGGTGAAGGAATCAAATCCTGTCGCAGAGCGTGGGGAGGGTGGGGATATCCGGGGCCTCTCCCGCGCCCGGAGGAAAGGGGAGGGCGGAGGAGATCCTAGGCCAGTGTGAGCCAAGCGGATTCAAACCAAAACAAAAAGATTAAAGGAGCAGCGACTGCTGCGGCCGCGGGGCCGGGCAGAGATCCTGGGGTGGCGCGCCCGGGTTCCGCGGGGGCTGCGGCGCACGGCGGGGCCGGAGGGCGGGGGCGGGAGCCTGGCGGTGAGGGGAGGGCGGGAGCCTAGGGGAGGGCGCGGACCGGAGGAGGGGCGGGCCCGCCCGCGCGGAGCCGAGCCGAGCCAAGCGGCCGGGACTGGGCGCGACCCGGGCCAGCGTAGGCGCAGGAGCGGGCGGAGCCGATCGCGGGCTATGCTGAGGCTGACGGCCGCCGGGGCCCGAGCCATCGTGGACATGTCGTACGCCCGTCACTTCCTGGACTTCCAGGGATCTGCCATCCCCCGAACCATGCAGAAGCTGGTGGTGACCCGGCTGAGCCCTAACTTCCGCGAGGCCGTCACCCTGCGCCGGGACTGCCCAGTGCCGCTCCCCGGGGACGGAGACCTCCTCGTCCGGAACCGGTGAGCCCGGCGCGTGACCCCGTCCCGGTCCCCGGCCCGCGCAGCTGGGCTCCCGGCTGTCCCGGGTCGCCCGCTTGCCCACACTGCGGCGCGCGCTTGGGCGCACAGCCTGACTTTGCGAGATCCCGGGAAGTTGAACCCGCCGCCATCTGGCGAAGGCGAATGTAATGTGACTTGCTGGTGTGAATACCCGATGCCACCAAACGTCCTCTTATCTGGGGGTTATTTTAATTTGGGATTCCTCCCTCCCCCAGCCGTCCCTCCTCCCCCTCCCGCTCCCTAAATAAAAACGACGGGACCCAGAAAGGGAGGCTCCCCACCCGGCCCACCCGCGCGCACCCACGGTTCCTGCGTTGCCATAATTTTTAGTGGAGCAGCAGCAGCCTGGACGCACACTGCGACGTTTAGGTAAAGGTGCTTTGAAGGAAAGGGACCCTTGTTCGGTTTGCTTTTTCCTGTCCCCTCCATCTCATATTGGCTGAGCCTGTCCTTGGGTGTGTTGGTGTGCACCTAGTCTGCGTGTTGTCAATACCATTTGACTGTGTTTTGTCCCCTGAGTGCATAGCGGGGGCGTGCACAAGCAAGCTGGGCCAAACGTTGGGCGGGGGCATGGCTGCATTTGCCTGAATGCATTGCAGACATTCCGGTGGCTCACTAGTTGTTGCCAGACCTGACCGTTCTACCTGATGCTTCCCACCTTAAGAATCTTCCACATCACTAATCTTTAGTAAGGGGTGAAGGAGAAGTGTGAGACCTCACTGTGCTCAGTCCAGGAGATAGGGCAGAGATCTGTTGGGTGCGTACTCGCACTGCTGTACTGTCAGGAGGAGTCCTCGGTACCCTTTCACCTGCTGGGCTCCATTCGAAGGTCCCAGCATGGTGTGTTGGAAGCTGAGTAGAATTACGGAGGAGGAGGAGTTCTGATTGGATCCAAGCTGTAAACTCTGGACCAGAAAATGTTTTTGTCCCCTGGAAGGTCTAAATGACGAAACTTACCCTTCCAGCTAGCTGGGTGCAAAGATTCATTAGTTCAACCAGTCCACTTTAAAGAGTGCTGTCAAATGTCCAAACAAGACTGTAGGACTGGAGAAGCTGACTGTGAAACCTTTGGAACCCAGTTGGAACCTTCGCGGTTGAGCGTGGTGGGATCGAGTGGAGTCCATGGGTGGAGAGTGCCTCAGAGGGTGGATGTCCTTCCCATGCTTGCTGTGGCCGCTCAGGGCGCAGAGGAGTGCTTCATTGTGTGATGAAATGCTGAGTCTGTGGAGGATAAATATTTGAGCGCGGCCAACCTAAAAAGGGCTCTAGCTTGTGTTCACATAGGACATCCAGAGCACAGCAGTGATTTGTTATAAGGTGAGGTGAGAATAGACTGAAAACCTTTCCAAGTAAACTTCATGGGAGAGTTAAACAAACAAACAAAAAAAGTTCCTCGCCGGGCTTCCATTTTCTTTTATTGTTGTGATTTATATAGTGTTGACTGTAAACACTAATAAACACACACAACTGCTTACATAAAATCCCTTCTTGAAACAGGTGTGAAATGTGGAGGGGGTGCCACAAGGGGACAGGCTAAGAGAAGGTGTGAAGTGGGAGAGGCGAGGTGGGACTCCAGTGCCCGCAGTGGAGGCTACTCTGTTTTACTGGTGTGGGGGGCCTCTCGCCCTGGAGTTTAGTTAACTCTTGGAGATCTCCCGCACCCCTATCCCTCCAAGCTTATTCGGTCTAGCTGGCCCAACCTTTCTTCCCCTTGTCTAACCGTCTCCCGCCACAGCACTCCCGGATGCCCAGGGTCATCTTGGTTCGTCTGGAATTGGGTGTTCCTTCGGATCGTAGTATACTAGCCTTCCATTTTGGAAAATTCAGCTGTTGGTGTTGTTCTATTTTGATTCCATGTCTGCCAAGGATCCCTTTGATACAAGCGCTTTAATGAACAACTTGACTTCTAACTTCTACCTCGAGTCCACGACCCGGGGGGGAGGGGAGAATGAAGCCAGTTTCTGAGTTGGAAGCAGGCAGAATCTTTGCCTCTCTCCTGACTGTTCTGTAACAAAAGTCTACCTCTCAGCTGAAGGCAGATCTTTTATTCTTACGGACAGTGTCAAAGTTCTTCCCGGTTTCATTTTATTTTAAGGAGCAGAACTTAATAATTAACCACAAGTTGGTTCATTTGAATCCAGGGCCAGTAGCCTCCTAAGTAGTGCTAATTGCATTACATTTTTATTCAGAGGCTCCTCATTTTTAGCATAACAAAAATCTCCCCTGAATGAGTGGACTAAGACCAAATTCATTTCTTTGCAAGGGTGTTAGGAGGTTTTAATTGTGCTCAGTCGTCTGACTTTTTCCTCCAGTGAAACTATTTCCACACCTCAATCCAGTTAGCAAAATACATTCTTTCATTCACAAGAAGGGCAGTGCATGCAAGCTAGGCATGGATTTAGGACTTTGAAGTTTACAACCAAGGAAAAGTGTGTTGGGGGGGGGGTGCACAGAACCCCTCTTGAACTGATGCTCCATTATCAGCCGTCACCTTTACTGCCTCACGCACAACTTCAGTTCCCCCTCCGCTCAGCCCTCTGAAAAGAAAAAACAAAGACATGTATTCCTGGTCAAGTGCATTTTTGTGCAATTTTTGTCCTTTTTTGTGAGAATGACAGATTTCTTTCGTTTCCAAATATTCCTAACGATTTTCTGCTCAAGTGTAAGATAATGCAAAGGGTTTTTAGAAAGAGCGGTGAGTAGGGGGTGGGTGAAGGCGGTGTGATAAATGGTTTGTTGCTCACGGGAGGGTAAAATATTTATGTTCTCCAAGCCCAGATTCTCCATACCTTCCCTCCTTAACTTTTCCTTCTTCTTTTTCTTTTCCTTCTTCTCTTTCTTCTGTTTTTTTTTTTTTTTTGTTTGTTTGTTTGTTTTTCAAGGAAAGTCTGGTTTGGACGACCTTGTCTCCCAGGTTTCAAGGCTCTTCCTGTGGACCAAGTTTTCCTGTTTGGTGTTTGTTCAAAGGAGAGCTCACCCCACCCCCACCCCACCCGCGTCACTTTTGCAGTAACCGTACTAGGCACTCACCACTTTCTAATATAAATAACCAGGTGGCTTTAGAAGGGTATCTATTTGGGAAACGCCTGCTGTGGTCCCATTAAATTTTCGTGGGGTGCCTGGACTTCGGTTTTCACAGTGTGTCCTCCTCTCGGGTTGCCAGGGTCCTGCAGTCCTTACTGACACACATTTTCAATTAAAGGGGGTGGTACAGGGAGGGTCTCCAAGTGCGCCAGCGCATCTTTCCTGAGTTTTGTTTTTGTTTTTCTGTAACTCTGGCTCGCCTTCCTTTTTTTTTCCTTCCTTGACCCAGCCCCTCTTTCCCTTTGAGCCCGCTGCCCTTGAACTTGTATCTTGAGGAGAGGAAGGCTCACACAACTTCAAATAAAGCCCAGGTAAGGACTGAGGTGCTTCCGAGGCAGCGGCGGGTCTCCACCACCGCAGCAGGAACGCACTGCTAGAGTGAAAGGGATCCCAGCGCCATGGGCCAGGATACGCTGGAGAGGGCACGGGGACCAGAAGACGGACTATAGACAATAGTTGGAACTGCTACCCGCCCGATGCGGATTGGTTAGAAGAGGGACAAGGCTGAGGTGGCAAATCGAGGTGCAATGCGGATCATGGTCATGAGCTGGCTAGTTTTGCTCTGCGTGGCTTTCCTGGGACTCGGACCCAAGGGGTCCGGAAACCTGGGACATGGGGTCGTTGATGTCTCTCCTAGTGGTGGCGATGGAAAGAAAGGTCGTTGTTCCCAGCAGAAATCCTCCCTAAAGCGCCCCAGTGTGGTGCATGACTTTCTGGGCAGGGCGCCTCAGGGCAGATGCCAGCGGAAAGAGGCTCGGGCCTGCGGGTCAGCGCCACCTCTCTAGTGCTTGCTGGAGCTGAGCGCCACAGTGACCGCTGTGGTGTTTCCAGCGCAAGCCCCTACTGGCCATCAGCAACCAGTCCAGCTAAAGCCCATCCAAACTTGGCCCCAGCTGCTCCGCTCCGCCAGTGTGTCCTGCTAGGTTTCCACCTTTTCCAGAGGGGAAAGACAAATTGCCCCGAGACAGGAGGGATTTGCACCTCTGTCCTGAGGATCCTTCCCACCCCACCCACTGGGCCGCAGCACTTACTGCCCGACAGCCTCTCCCAGCGCTATAATCAGGGCTCCGCTGAGGGGAATCAGCCCTTGTGGGCTTTGAGATGCCAAAGGAGGACAGCCTGGAGGAGAAGGAAAGTTAACCACGAGTAGAGGATGTCCTGGCAGTTGATCCCTGTTCCCCTGCCTTAAGATCACTTCCAACCTGGCGGCTGGCCTTCTCTCCTGGAGTTGGCTTTTCCAATGGATGAAGGGCAGTGAGATGTCCTGCTGCTGGCTCTAGTGGCCTGACTCTGGGAAGTCTAGCATCAAGATCTAGGGAGCTAGCCCAATTCAGAAGAAAGAGTAGGGCTGGAGAACTGTGTAAATTTAAAGAGAAAACGATACAACGCAGACTTCCAACCCCTTTTCCAAAAATAAAAAATAAAAAAATAGAATATTGGCATTTTGATATTG
Organism: Myodes glareolus; assembly: GCF_982192425.1. Lineage (NCBI taxonomy): Eukaryota > Metazoa > Chordata > Mammalia > Rodentia > Cricetidae > Myodes > Myodes glareolus. The sequence continues at coordinate 5,139,937 of NC_142038.1, read as the reverse complement.
AAAAAAAAATGAACAAAACTGATTTCCTCTCTGTTCATTATTGGGCTTTATCTCTGAGTACAGAAAGCAGAATTTAGAGAATTGGGGCCATGGTAAGCTGACTGCGGAGAGTACCTTGGTGGAAGAAACTTTCCAGCCTTCTTATTTCCACAGCCTAGAAAGATCTCTCTTTAAGGCAGAATATTGTGAGGAACTGTTTGGAAGTCCAGGGCATTGTCTAGAGAACAGTGAGAATGTGCCCCTACACAGGACAGTTTGGGTTCATAAATTAAAAGAGAATTCTTTTTATTTTTCTCCTGCCATCTTTTTCGCTTTCTTACGGGAGGAAATGACAATTTGGGGGTCCTTGTGTGTTCGAGTTCCCGCATGACATTCTCAGAAGATGGCTGCCACTACCCCCATGGAGATATTTTTGCTATGAGGTATACTGGGCTACAAAGAAAAGCTGGTAAAATACTGGCCTCACAGTTAAACGTGAGCCTGGATACAAAAACGAAACCAGTCATCTGCTATTAATCAGGCTGTGTCTCTGCTTTTTGTTGAGGAAAATACAGTGAGGGCTTGCTTCCCTTTTCATCTGAAAAGGCTATAAAATGCCGATTGCTGCATAAAAATCATTCTCCCCAGTTTCTGTTCAATTAATCAAAATGTACATGTTCATGCTGGGCATGGTTACATCAGAGAGAACATTTGCTTCGGCGTTTCAAACCACCAGGGCAGTAACATGTCACAGGAATGACCTTGCATGTTCATCAATCTTTAATAATATCATTGTCATTATTATTATTATCTAAAGTGTTAAATTGTTGCCAGAATCAATACGAGTGGGCTTCTCTGCGTGTATTTTATCCTGCCGTTGCTACCGTTGTTTTTTAACATCTCTGTTAAGAGACCAATTAATTTCCAGCTCAGAGCTCCAGTGAACTTTGTGTATGGTGAGGACTTCCTGGCTTTTTTCTTTCTTTCTTTCTTGTTTTGCCTTGTGAGTGAGGACAGAAGTAAGCTGCAGAGGAAATACAAATACATCACTCGCTGATTAAAATAATATGAAATTATTTTTCATAAAACTATGAAAGAAAATCTACCCAAACTCAAGTTAATACATGTCCAAATTCTTTTTTTTTTTTCAGCTAAGCAGCAGGAATTATTCTCCTGAATTCTGTCAAGTCCCACAGTTTAGGAGCCCTTTCACATTCCCTGGGGTCGGAAAGGTCTTTCCCCTAAGCAGACTATGAAGGTCTTTAACAAAAGAGAGAATCTTGATACATCTGTTTGTTTTCTCCTAGATTCGTTGGTATTAATGCATCTGACATCAACTATTCTGCTGGACGCTATGACCCATCCGTGAAGCCCCCCTTTGACATAGGTTTTGAAGGGATTGGTGAGGTGGTAGCCTTAGGCCTCTCTGCTAGTGCTAAATACACAGTGGGCCAGGCTGTGGCTTATATGGCTCCTGGTTCTTTTGCTGAGTATACAGTGGTACCAGCCAGCGTTGCCACTCCGGTGCCTTCAGTAAAACCTGAGTATCTCACTCTGCTGGTTAGTGGCACCACTGCATACATTAGCCTGAAAGAACTTGGAGAGCTGTCAGAAGGGAAGAAGGTTTTGGTTACAGCAGCCGCCGGGGGGACAGGACAGTTTGCTGTCCAACTTTCAAAGATAGCCAAGTGTCATGTCATTGGAACCTGCTCCTCGGAGGAAAAGTTAGCTTTTCTGAAATCCATTGGGTGTGATCGCCCCATCAACTACAAAGCAGAGCCGGTGGCCACAGTTCTGAAGCGGGAGTACCCTGAAGGTGTCAATGTAGTCTACGAGTCTGTTGGGGGAGCCATGTTTGACCTGGCTGTGGATGCCTTAGCCATCAAAGGTCGTTTGATGGTGATTGGGTTTATCTCTGGCTACCAAAGCCCTGCGGGTCTTTCACCAGTAAAAGCAGGAGCTCTACCTGCGAAGCTCCTGAGGAAGTCTGCCAGTCTCCAGGGGTTCTTTCTGAACCACTATTTATCCAAGTACCAGGCTGCCATGGAACACCTGCTGGAACTGTACGCTCGTGGGGAACTGGTCTGTGAGGTGGACCTTGGACATCTAGCTCCAGAGGGAAGGTTCCTTGGCTTGGACTCCATATTCCGGGCTGTTGACTATATGTACACGGGGAAAAATATTGGAAAACTTGTGGTTGAATTGCCTCACCGTGTCAGCAGCAAACTGTGACAACAGAACAGTGACGTAAACCAGAGGAGAAAGAAAGAGTTCTCCGTGCCTTAGAATGAACATAATAGTTCCTAAAACACAAGTGTAGTGTTAATGAATTCAACTCCCCCCTTTCCTTGGGGGTAAAAATAATGCACCTCAATAAAAGTTCTCTCTCTAGCTAAGAGGTAAAACGTTTACATTCGATTTTTAGTCATGGATGGTCCCAGTCCAGGTTTTATTGTTCCAGGGAAGTAAATTAATTCCTGATGTGAGACCTGATCGAGTCAGTATGTCCCCTGCTTGATGAGATTTTTAAATCAGTCTTCAAACCGCTCACCAAGTCTCTTTTGCTGGAAGCGGCTGCTCTTGTGTTAATAAGTCCTTCCCAGGTGAGCAGGTAGTGCCGATCAGGTCTGCTCACGGTCCATGCGCTTAGCAAGGAGCCCCAACTATGTCAGTAGACATTTGGGGGAGAACTGTCCACATTTGATCCTGTTTAGTTATTGGGAGAGTGATTCGGCAAACAGAGATGTGTGGGTGATGGATCGACTCATTGGTGGCTTGAATTCACAGCCTCTTAAGGTTGTGAAGAAAATGTTCCTGTTCCAGAAAGAAATTACTATTAGGAACAGAGTGGATTTTGGGAAAGCAAGCTATGGTTTAGAGGACTTTGGGAGAGCTAATGTGTGCAAAGGAAGGAGAAGATCCTATGCCACCTCCTCAGGAAAGGCTCTCGTCATGTAATAGCAGGGGTCACAGAAGGGGGCTCATTCTAGCATGTTCAAGGTTAAAAACAGCTTACTAAAGTGCAAATATCACATAGTTCCAAACACAGGAGACTTCTTCCTAAATCAAAACCGTTTGCTGCTCCTCAGAGGCATGGTGCGGAAGGCTTGATGTGGGGTGGTGGAGCAGAATGGCAGTCAGGTATCCTGTGTTCTCACGTTGCTTCTCAGCGTTAGAGAGAAAGGAGTCACCTGCTCTAGGGTTGTGTTCTGGTGCAGTCCTGTCTGTCAGCCTGAGAGCCGCTTCTCTTCCAACGGCACCAGAGCGTGCCCTTCACCTTCCGTGTCCAAAGGCTGCCTGCCATTTTTTGTCATGGGATCAAAACCCCACAGTGCCTTACCGTTTGAAGGCGAAGCCTGTGGGGTGATTTTAAGTCCTGGGTTTCAGTAACATCAAACGAGCTTAAAAAACGGGAATGCAATTAAGAGAGCTCTGTGAACGTTGGGGGCAAGATTGACTTCTTCGCTTGCATCCGAGGGGCAGAGAGATCCTGGTTTCCGAGTAGCTGTTAGTATCTGTTTTACAAGATTTACTCATTTCCAGGTACCTAATGTAGCTGCTAGCATGCATGCACAACAATACAATTTATATGGTAAATGGAACCAAATAATGGCTTCACTGAATGTTATGGCCGCACTGAAGGGAAATGTCACGGTAAATAGCTGCCAAATTATGGATCACGCTGCAGTGTCACCACTGCACTGAAGACAGATAGCACCAGGGGCTGTGCCACTGTGACGCCTTTGAGTTATGAAGAAGGGTAGCAGCCTGACGCGGGGCTCTTTGTGTCCTCGTCATCACAGACGGCTGCCGGTGCAGGGGACACGAGAGGCAGGCGCGCCCAATGTGGTGCGCAGTTATTAATCTGTCCCTTTCAGACCCGGCCACTGTAGCAGGGGAGACTCTGCTGGCTCTCCCGGACACAAACATAACAGACGGGGAGGGAGGGCAGGCTCTGTGAATGTTAGTGTGCTCAGGAAATGACTGGTAATGGAAAAACGTCGTAATAAAATAATCTAATCAAAGACTGTTATTAAATTTAACCTAGTATATGTCTGAAAGGCCCAGTTGCTTCCTATGCAGATAGATGTGTGAAATCTCGGTGATAACGCACTCTCCCTCTGAAAAGGCTTTAAGGACTGAGGACATTACCAACGAAATTGCCTCTTCTCAACTGAAGTGAGTCCAGGCTTCCTTCATTTTAATGGGAGGGTAATAAAGATGAAAGACCAACATTTTATCTGATGGATCCCGTAAGCTATAGAATAAAAAAGTATTATGTTTTGGGAAAATATACTAAATTCAGCTATGTAAAAGTAAAATTCAAACACTCAGGTTTAAAATAAAACAACATTTAAAAAAAGAAAAAAAAGCAGAAGAAACCTCATGTCTTTCTGTCCCCAGACAGAGAAACTATGATGCATGCTGTTTTCATTTTTTCTTAGAAAACAAGCATGAATGATTCTGCCCATTCCAATAATCCCTAAAATATGTTTTAAAGTTTTTAAAAATTATCTTGAAAAAATGATTTTTAAATTTACGGTTATACTTGAGTATCAGTTGGGTCCCCTTGGGTTGCTGTTGAGGTCTAGTCACTTGCAGGAGGGGAGGTAGCCATAGCATCAGGGTCCACACTCTACCACGTTCCAGATCACAAGAAGTGCGTTCATAATTCAGGGCCATTGTCAGCTGTGCTCCGGAGAAGGGGCGAGGGCAGAGCAGTGACGTGGGATAAATGAATTCTCAGTTCTTGGTGTGGCCTTCCAGCTCCTCGGTATAAGGTTGTTGACCCAGCACGGAAGAAGGCATTGCCTTGTGAGAAGACAGCTGCAGGATGCCTCGGTGTTTGGTTCAGGACTTCTGAAAAGTCGACTTCTTTTCCTTCAAACCTTCAAATCTGTTTCGAATGCACAAAGGCAGAGACAATATAATTTCTGGTTCTTTTCACAATGATTACAGATGCTGATTAATTTTAGCATGTGCACGTGCGTGCGCGCACGCGTGCGCACGCACGCGCACACACACACACACACACACACACACACACACACACAATCCAGAAACTGGTTTGCAAAGTAAGATGAGTTCTATGTGTTGTCACTGGGTGACTGCACCAGAATGGAGTTTATCAGGAAAGGAATACAGCCTCTGCCCATGGCCGTTCGTGTTTCCTGAAGTATTCATCTAACGCAAGTGTGTGAGACGTAGCTGCAGCTTATTAAAGTGAAAACCCTGAACGCTGTATGGAGGGATGCTATGGCTAATGAGGCTATAATGTCCCAGTACCACAAAACCCTTTTTGTGCCCCCACCACAAGATGCTGGAAACTTGACAGATGATACCATTTAAGACACTGCCTGCCTTGGGGACCTGCTTCTTGGCTTCCTGTTTTGGGCTTTTATTTGGGTAACATTTATAATAGCCACCTGACTTGTACCTGTAATGTCTTAACCCCTTGTGGAATGCACAGGCTGTGTAAATTTACCAATCAAGTTCCCTGCAAAATGGAGCTTTGTTCAAGGCCCAGAATACTTTCCTTGATGACTTTGCCACACGTACACATGGGGTAAATACCATACTTCAGACCCCATAAAGTCAGACCAGCAACGTGCAGTTTCCAGAATACATTTGATAAGACCTAGGACTGTGCACTTGGAATGCTAATTTCCTGAGTTTTACAAATTTTATGGGCTGCTCAATGCAAAATGGCCTGATCTGATGAATTTATACTTATCTTTATTTCCCTACTCTTAAAAATATTTTGTTACTTATAATATTCATTTCAAAGTATATATGCGAACTGTTTTTCAGTTTGGGGTTTTGCTTTGTTGTTTCGTTTGAGGACTTTGGGGCTATTTGGGGCGTTATTTGGACAACTTCTGCAGCTAACTCACAGTGACCTAGAACCTCGCATTTAAGATCACAGCACAGAAGTCAGAGTGCAAGGGCTTGAGTGTCAACAGCGCAGCATTGCTATGAACTTGAACTTCTGTTTCCTCTAGCCTTTTAATGCCACACTGTATCAACTCAGAAGGAGGAATGTTCACTGTGAGAACCTTGCTACTGTTACCGTGAGCAGTCCAGGAGAGTTTGCTGCCATCCCTGCCCCCTAAAAAAACATAATTCACAATGCAAAACAATGTCTTACCAGTATATGTCAGTACAAGAAGTTCTTGTAGTAAAGACCTGGTATGAGAGGGAGGGAGGGAGGGAGGGAGGGAGGGAGGGAGGGAGGGAGGGAGAGAGAGAGAGAGAGAGAGAGTCAAGTAAGGTGCATATTTTGATTATATAAGCCTGAAACTTCTGTTTAATTCTTCTCTTTGATCCTACAGCCAGTGAGGCATGCCTGGCATAAGTACTAGGCAATGTTTATTTGGATATGCTGGCTTTGCCCTTTGTAGACGTTCCCTTCTGTGCAGGTCCCTCATCCCAGGAGGCACAGATGAACGGAGGAAACATAGCATGGGTCCCACAAGCAGTAGGGTAAGTGCCGTACAGAGGACGGTTTGGGGGAAAACCAATATGTTCTTCATGTGTGCTGAGAAGCCCTGAGCCAGAAGTCTGGAGATCTGAATAGCCCCCCAAAGGAAGTGCTTCCCTCAAAGTGTCTTTCTGCCAACACAAAATTAAAATAATAATTAGAACATGCCCTGCTGCTGGGTGGCAGCATCCAGCACAAAAGACAAATCTGTGCTAAGGGCTCTGAAGAGAATCTGGTGACATTGCCTACTGAAGTGGTGCCCACCCTCTAAACACACGAAGCAGTCAGGGTCAGAATGATTGCTATCAGCATTTCCTTTGGTCACTGGAAGGTACAGAAATACGGAAGGGATACAGGATGTCCCACTCGAAAGCACCTGATGTAGGACTCTGTATGCCAACCCCAAGCATTTCTTGCAGGCTCACAGGTGCCACTTCCAGCAGAAACACAGATCTGGAAAGTGTATCTTTCCCTGGCTTTTACAAATAAGACCAAATGTAACTTGGTAACACTAGAGTTTGAAAGATAATCTAGCTCTACCCACTTTACAAGTGTAGAGTTGGGCTTAGGAAGAATGAACATTTTGTCCAATCAATGTCAGAGTCCCAGTGGTCTCAAAAGACGGAACGCTGGTGGATCCCCTCCCAGACTCTCGGGAGAGTTCTGCACAGTCCCCTTTGCATTGCCCAAGGTCCTTCAGCGTATGACTGGCAGGTGTTTTAGAACCATGGCTGGACTTCGTGAAGAACTGTCACATGAATGGGACTGAGGCAAACCCAGGGAAAGTAACATGTTTAGACTTTGGTAGAGTTGGGGCTCTATCCACTTGGTTTAACATCTAAACATTCTACTAGAGCTGAAGAAATAGCTCAGCAAGCAAAGGACTGGCCTTGCAAACTGGAGACCCGAGTTTAATCTCCAGAACATTTGCAAGAAGCCAGGCATGGTGGTGCATAATTGTAATCCTGGCGTTTAGGAAGCAGACATTGGAGGACCTTAGGGACTAGCTGGTCAGCTAGTCTAATCAGTAAACCCCAGTTCCTGCTGAGAGACCATATCTCAAAATACAAGGAGGAGCTCTTGAGGAATGAAACCTGCACTTGACCTCTGACCTCCACAGGCGTGGACACACACAGGCGCCCACACATACACAAACATACCTTCCAAACCACACACAAATTAAAAATAATAACTATCACACTCTTTAGTTTTTGGCTACTAAAAGGTTTCCTGCCAATGTGTCCTTAAATACCAATATTGCCAGACATAAATTCTGTACTATTTACTGGATAGAATGAGTTTGGTGCTCATTTTTACCCATCAGAAACAGCATAACTGGCCACCGGAATATTTGCTGTCATAGCAAAAATATTTAAAATTTGAATTTGCTATTCTAACTGAAATCCAGTTTTTCACCTTAGAAGTTCAGCCCATGAGGGAGGGCACACTCCCTCACTGGTATCAGCGGCTGCTTGGAGGTGAGGAACCTGCAGAGAGGCGACCTCAGTGGGCACAGGCTTCCTGCTAGGCTGTGGTAAGAACCCTCACACAGACCATAATTAAGGCTAAGGGGAGGAGGGGAAAGCCGTTCCGGACCATATGACATTGAACATTCATGTCTCCCGTCATCATTTCTGTCTTTCTTCCCTCAAACTCATGCATAACAAGCGTAAACTTTCAACTTTCCCCGAGCAAATCCTTTCCCAGCAGAAGCAGCCTCTCTTTAACGTCGAAAAGCCACTTCCAGAGAAAGGCAGCAGTGTCAGAGACAATCACGTTTGTAGGAAGCCTCATTGCTCACCAGGGGATGGAAGCAATAGTGCTCCCTCTACATGTGGCTGGAATTTACATTTGGAAATTGAATTGTCTCCTTGAGGGCTTTTACTTGATGCAAGTTTGGGGGAATTACTTACACCCCAGCACATCAGTGTATCTGAAATGAAGCTGAGTTGAAGGGACCCCTCATCACTTCAGCTGTTAAAAAAAAATAAATAAAAATAAATAAATAAAAACTAAATAAAACAACTCTTCATTGTCCAGAAGTCAAAATTAAGGAATCATTACCAGTGAAGTTCATCATTTCAGGTTTGACATGTCTCAGGCATCTCGGGATCTACATGTTTTACGTATTTGAATACTGCCTTCACAATGGTATAGATACTGATGCATTAACCCTACCCCCACTTTAAAGGTGGGATGGTCAGAACACACACTTTATGACACCTCAGGTCATCCCTACCTGACAGTCATCAGACTAAGACCGAGCCTGCTTTTCTGCAGAATAGGGTTTCTTCTCATATCGTATTCTATACGCAGGTCACCGGCTAAAATCATAGTCCTGACTCAGTAGTTCAGGGTGGACGTAGGAACGCGCATCTCCCTAGAGGCCCCTGGCACTGCTGGTCTGGTCTGGGAACCACACTTTGTATACTGAAGTGCTCCCTCTCGCTGTCTCTGCAGAGATCTCCATCCCGCACTGCAACCATGAAAGCAGCTGCCCTCTCCAATTCCGTTTCCAACTTCATCAAAGAGCATCCTCTCAGAAACTCGGCTGTGACCCCAGATGCTGTGTGATGTGCATGGTGCCCTGACAGTTTTTCCGTCCAGCTCCACAAGGGACGCAGTCCTGGGACCTCCATCCTAGCTGCCCCGTTCTTAAAGCTAAATCCATTGTCACACACCTAGGCCCTCTGTCCCCTGACCTGGGACCACTGGTTATACAAATAAAAATGCCAGCAGCCTCTGCACCCAGCAGAGCAGAGTATTTTACAATTATTCCGATGGAAGAAGGACCCCAGGTCTCGTACACCTTCAGATCAGGTCCTTTGAAACATGTGCCGTGACGACACGCATAGCCGTTATCTAAACAATCAGAGCCATCACCTTTGAAGAGGCTGTGGCCTTTGAAGGGAAAAGTTACAGTACACGCACGTGCTCATGAGTATGCCACTAAGAAAATCACAGTAGAACTTTGTTGAGGACAAATGTCAGGAAGGGGAGCTGTCAAGATCGTAGGTGAAATCTAAATTGAGGAGTTTGAGGGAGCCCTGGAACAAGTCAGAAGGCGGGAACAAGTGTGGCTGGACAGAGCCCTCAGTGTCCCTGGCAACTGTCTGTCCTCATAGGGCTTGTGACTGTGGTCAAAATAGCCACTCACTTGGAAAAAGTGGCCGCGTCTCTTTCTTCTCTGTTCTTCCACTCCCCACAGAAGAGGACAGAAGTGGGCGGCACAGGGTATATATGGGCCAGAAGAGTCAGAAGATCAGCAGAAGAAAGATCAGTTATGCCTATGTGTCCAGGACAGCTTGGAGGCAGGGCCAAGACACTGGCAGTAACCATCGATAAATCAGAGAAGCGGGGGAAGATCCAGGGTAGGAATAAATGGAAGTAGACAGCTTTTGAAAGACTAGGGAGGGAAAAGGCTGTGTGTATGTATGTGTCTGTCTGTGTGTCTCTGTGTGTATATGTGTCTGTGTGTGTCCATAAGTGTGTTTGTGTCCATGTGTGTATGTATATATGTGTCTGTATCTGTGAGCGTGTCTTGTGTGTGTGTATGTGTATATGTGTCCGTGTGTGTTCGTTTGTGTGTGTCTGTGTATGTATATATGTCTGTGCATGTGTGTGTGTCTGTGAGAGTGTGTGTCTCTGTGTGTATGTGTCCATGTGTATCCGTGAGTCTTGTGTGGCTCTGTGTGTGTATGTGTGTCCGTGTGTGTATGTGTGTGCATGTGTCCATATGTTTGTCTCTGTTTGTGTATCTGTGTGTGCATGTGTCTGTATGTGTCTGTGTTAGTGTGATAGCGAGGCAGCTTTGTCCCTTCCCCGCCTTTTCAGTCGGGAGTAGGCAGCCAGTCACTCTCCTTTCTGAGTTCTACACAGGCTTCATTCATACCGCACTTCAGGTCCTTAAGACGTGTTCTAACATGTATGACCACACTCTGTATCTTGAAGACCATAGACCCCGAGAACACAGGTCAAGTCTCCCTGCCCCTTTCCTCCACGCACTTCATTAGGTATAGCACTCGATTAGGCAAGCATTCGACCATGATGTGTTTGCCACAAAGATGCAAACAGCACCCCCCCACTCCCCCACCCACCCACAGCATTGCCATCCACCACAGGCTCACAGGCAGACATCAGCCTCTCTGTTTCTGATTGGGAATGATGCCTGAGAGCCTTGTGGTGCTGCTCAATCCCACAACACAGCTTCGGGCAAACCAAAGGGCCTCTCTGCCTGGGACTGTTCACCTGGAAAACTGCAGAAATGAACCTGAGCACCTGGGGCTCTGGAGAAGATGCTCACCCGCTTCAAGAGGGCCCACCTATCAGCGAAATAGATAAAACTGTTCTTTTCAATGTTTTTGCTTGGTGTTCTCTTGACATCTGTCTGAAGTGCTAGTTTAGAAGTGCTCCAAATACATTCTCCAAACAAATGTCAGACTTCCAAAGTCTCCAGATCACCTACTGTCTAAGGACTGGAGTTTGGAGTCTGTGGGCAGTGTCAGGGAAATGGGCGTGTCCACCCGGGAGTCTGTCACGTGATGTCATCGTCTACAAAATTCACCACACTTTCGATAAAGTCACTAAAAAGTTTCGCAAGAATAAAAAATAGCTCACGGTGTTTTAATAGGTTTACAGCTCTGTGCTGAGTCATGCTCATATCTGTCCTTGGCCACATGCAGCCTTTGGGCTACTGGACCAGCAAGGCACAGATGGTCCTGAGGAGAGCCGGGGCCTCAGTGCCTGGGCCTCATACAGGAACGGCTTTCCTGCTTCTAGTAAGAGACGTTTTAGGGTTCTGTTCATATTGTGCTTGGCTGAGGAGATCCTGCTCCAGCCATGCGAAAGAAGTCTCCAGAAACACAGTGCTGTGGGAAGTACTCATGCGTGTTTGCGTGCATGTGTGTGTGTGATGTATGTGTATATACATGTGTGTGTAGTATGTGTGGTGTGTGTGTATATGTGTGGTGTCTGTGGTATGTGTATATATATATATATATAGTATTGTATGTGTGTGTGGTGTGTATATGTGTGGTGTGTGTATATATGTGTGCTGTGTGTGTAGTATGTGTGATATGTATATATATAGTATTGTATGTGTGTGTGGTGTGTATATGTGTGTGTAGTATGTGTGGTGTGTGTGGTATGTATATATGTGTGTGTGTGTGTAGTATTGTATGTGTGTGTGGTGTGTGTATATATGTGTGGTAGTGGTGTGTATGTATGTGTGGTGTGTGTGGTATGTGTGTGTATATATGTGAGAGGTATGTATGTGACTGTTTCGGTGCATTCTGAGGGACTTGAGTTCAAATATCAAATCTTTCACTGTATGAAAAAATTCTTAAAGGACACAGCTTTATCTCAGCTTTGTCTAGTTCATTTGTCATCTGTGAAGGGAAAGGATAATGAGTCTGAGCCACAGATACAACAAAGTGTGCAACAAAGTGTGTAACACACCTGTCCCGGTGATGTCTCAGAATTGATAGCAGCGGGTTTGTTTCTCTTTCCCCTGGGAATACCAGCGAGAGAGGAGGGTGGAGGTGGAAACACCAGGGAGATGCCTGAAGGCACGAGAGCTAACGCGTGCCTCCCCGCTAACGTAACTCTCCACGTCAGAATGCCAGGGCAAGGCCAGGCCCCAGGCTTGGCAGGGATTCAGCTTAGGAAAACTGAGGGAGGCATAAGAAATTTTCACAATTCATTATTCTAGGTGCCTTCCCCCTCAAAGTGGGGAGGTTGAATTATCTTGTCACGGAAAATACACAAAGTGTCATTTTATTATTAGAAAAGAAAAGCAGGTATCGGTTGAAGGTTTAACGATGAAAATGCAGCTTATCACTGCCACCAGGAGAAGCTCAGCCAGGGTCAGGCCTCACCTTCTTTAATGAAATGAACACAAGTCGGTTCTTATCACTGGGACAAGTGGAAGGGACTTGTTCCTCACAGTCCTGGAGACCTGCAGAACTGTCCCTCTGACCGTGCAGGCCCTTGCTTCCCATGGCTTTTCCCTGGCAGTGTTTCTTTTCCGTCAGTGTCTGTGGAGACTCTGCATTGCATTGGCGTTATGCACAGGGGTAAAAGGCGTCCCTTCTTCACAGCTGTGGCCAGAGCATCACACAATTCTAGATCAAAGCAGGATGTTGGAAATGAGATAATGGAGAAATCGAAGACCAGGAAAACTAGGCAGTACTCCCACGATGCACAGCAGGTTGCCGGTCACAGGCCTGGTACTGGTTGCCACATACTCACTGGGAGAGTGTGCCACCACACACTCACTGTGGCCTAAAGCACCTTGAAGTTCCCTTCTTTTCAGATGCTACATGACACATTTTTTATACAACTTTTTAGTCTCTAGTCCTCCACCAATTGTGCTCATGGTTTGTGTTCATGTTTGGTAGAGAGGCTCTCATTTGGAAAGTTACAATTAATAAAAAGGAAAGTGGTCAGGCTAGCTACTGCCTCATAAAAGAAAGTTGGTTTGGCTCCACTGAAATGCATCAATCCTGTTTTCCATGCAAGGGACATGGGAATCCCAAAAGACATGCTGTGAGTCATGCAACCAGGGACATCTAACTCACCAGCCATCCCCTTCTCTGGAGGCAGAGGGACAACCTGCCCTAACCAGGAGCCCAAAGTCAGGGCCAAGCGAGCATTGGTATCACAACTGAGCCCCAGGGTGGATTATGTCTCTTCCCTGAGGCAATCACCTGCAGGGCATCCGAGAAAATCACCAGTGACGCTGAGAAAGGGAAACTCTGGGTACTAACGACTCCCAGGCAGCACCAACTGGGCAGGAATGGGTACCCTCCTCTCTCCTCTCCCCTATCACTCCGCTCACCCAAAGTCCTGAAGGCTGGGAGGGTTTTTTTCACCTCCTACCACAGACTGACTTTGGGAGATGGAGTCACTGTCAGCTCTGCAAGGTATGGCGTTTAAGTCACTGTCCTCTTGTTCCTGTTACCGAGCCCAGACCTCGGCACTACACTGGGCGCGGAGAAGGGCAGGATGAGAATGAACGCAGGGGTCAGGATCATCTGCAAACAGCGAGATTCCATTTTCTCCTGTAATTTCCTGCACCAGCCGTTATGAGCAAGAGCCTTTCAAGTCTCCTCCATGTCAGTGTGCCAACCCAGGCCTCAGGCTCCAGGCCTTCAGTGCCACCTTCCCTGTGGCCAGGAACAGTGTGAGAAGGCTAGCATCTTAGGGTTTCTATTGCTGTGACGAAACACAATGGTCAAGGGCAAATTGGGGAGAAAAAGGTTTTATTTGGCTTACACTTCCACATTGCTGTTCATCACTGAAGGAAGTCAGGACAGGAGCTCAAACAGGGCAGGAAGAACCTGTAGGCCATGGATGGAACTGCTTACTGGCTTGCTTCTCATGGCTTGCTCATTCTGCTTTCTTAAAGAACCAGCGATGGTATCACCCCCAACGGACTGGGCCCTCCCTAATTAAGACAACGCCTTACAGCTAAATCTCATGGAGGCTCCTTCCTCTCTGATGACTCCAGCTTGTGTCAAGTTGCTGAGGTCTGCAAAAGCTGTGTGTGTGTGTGTGTGTGTGTGTGTGTGTGTGTGTGTGTGGTGCATGTATGTGCACGTGTTTGTGATCAGTAACTATGTGTGTGCATGTGAAGGCGGAGGAGGATGTAGAGTGTTTGGCTTTGCCACACACCACTTTACTCCCTCGAGACTGGGTCTCTCAATGAACCTGGAGCCAGACAATCACAAAGCAAACCCCAGAAATGCTCCTGTTTCCGCCACCTCCCCTCCCCCCCCACAAAGGCAATAGGGACAGAGGTACACATGGCCATGCCCACCTTCTCAAGTGGGTGCTGGGGATTTGAACTAAGACCCTCACACTTACCCAGCAAGCACTCTTTCCCACACAATCCCCGCAGCCTGAGAACATTTTCTCAGGCACCTCAGAGGCAATGCCCCACCTTTGTGGCAGCTGGATTGGTATCCGGTTAAAACTAGAGGCGAGCCTTCCTCACAGATGCACGGTTTTGCTGGATTACGCTCAGAACAGGTGGGTGTGTGGACGCAGGTGCCACTGACAGGCTGTGCTGCCCGGCCTGGTGGGGGCTGCATGAAGGAGGAGCAGGAGCGAGCACCCAGCCCCCAGCAGCCGTGATGTGTCCTGGCTGACAGGGACAGGGCCTTATTATGTGATGAGTGGGGGCCAGCCCCAGCATCTCGTCTTTCTAACTTGTGGAAGTCAGCAAGCTTAATTGCTCCTTGTCCTCCCGAGCTGATTTGCCACCAACAATCTCATTATCACACACATATGTTTATCTCACATTTCCCAGACCCTCGTGCGGAGGATGCAATGGTGCTGGGGGGGGTAGGGGGAGGGCGGGGGATGACCGCGGCGTTAGCCAGCAGCCTTATTTGTGCTCTTCCTCCTTCCCGTTTCCAGTCTTGAGCCTCAGGAGCCCTGGAAATAGGAATGGTACCCAAGGTGGGGCACCGGCTGAAAAGGAAGACGCCACAAACTCTAAGCTCCAGGATGAGCAGTGGCTTGAGCAATAGGCACTAGGGGGGACCCATGTCACAGGAGAGTGGGCTCACGTGTCCACCACAAGATTCCTAGCGTCCATTCTTGAGATTTGCCTGAGACGCTCGGCCATGGTTCTTTTTGCCAGCCTCGGCCTTCATGGGGAAAGGGGGGAAGCTCATACGGGCACAGATACTCAGCTACTCTAAGCGGGAAAGGTGTGGGGCTGAGGTGGGAGATATCTAACAAGCCCCACTGTGTTTGAGGCCCTGTGCAAAATGCTTGTTATATTTTCTTCCTTTAGATCTTCAGAACAGAATGTTCAATTCATCAGTGTCCCTTAAGAGCATTAATATGAGGGCGAGGGTGATGCCTCAGTCTAGAAGGGCTTGACACACAAGTATTAGGAGGCGACTTGATTCCCAGACCCTGTTTAGAATCCAGCATGTGACATGTGCTGGGGAGGCAGAGACAGGAGGATTACTGAGGCTTTAGGCCAACACACACACACACACACACACACACACACACATGAGCACATTTATCTACACACCCACACCCACACAAATACTAATATAAGCCACATGTACTATTAAATATTTGTAGTAGACAATAAAATTGTTGAAATTAATTTCTCTAATTTCTTTCAAGACAGTGTTTATCTGCGTAGTTCTATTTGTCCTGGAATTAGCTCTGTAGACCAGGGTGGCCTCGAACTCACGGAGATCTGCCTGCCTCTGCCTCCCAAGCGCTGGGATTAAAGGCGTGTACCACTGTCTGGCTCTAGTATTTTTCATGTATTTCTATTTATCAAAGCTATCGTCTTTGAGCTTGTAATTGAGGACTGCAAGTGCTGAAAAGCAACTATTGCAACTCGATAATATCAGACACGTTCCATATGTAGTGAGCCAGGCACTCAATGTCCCGCAGTCTTACACTTTCACTCACATAAATGTCTAAGAGATAAATGTCACTCCCATATGGCAGACAGGGAAACTGAGGCACAGATCACTGCAAAAAAAGGCATATCTGATATACAGAACCAACACGCCAAGTGGGTAAGTAGCCAGTAGGTCTGAGGCCCTTGGAGACCTAGGGGAGGAAAGTGGCCGAAGGGCATCTTTAGTCCATTCCCCCAAGGTCCGGAGAAGTCAAGTATATTCTCGACTGTCACATAAATGTGGCCTGACTGAGGAAATGGGGGGCGGGGTGGTGGAAGGTATTCCAGCAGAAGGATCCGATGGTTTGGGCAGTAGGGGAGTGGGTATAATTGGCCCAAAAGGTGTGCACAACAAAAAGGTGTAACTGGGAGAACAGGCTCACAACTGGCCCAGTGGAGACTTGTGTCAGCTCTACTGGAGCAGGCGTGCATCCGCAGGAGCAGGCGTGCATCCGCTGGAGCAGGCGTGCATCCGCTGGAGCAGGCGTGCATCCGCTGGAGCAGGCGTGCATCCGCAGGAGCAGGCGTGCATCCGCAGGAGCAGGCAAACATCCTCAGGAGAAGGAATGCATCCGCTGGAGCAGGCGTGCATCCGCAGGAGCAGGCGTGCATCCGCTGGAGCAGGCGTGCATCCGCTGGAGCAGGCGTGCATCTGCTGGAGCAGGCGTGCATCCTCAGGAGCAGGAATGCATCCGCTGGAGCAGGCGTGCATCTGCTGGAGCAGGCGTGCATCCGCTGGAGCAGGCGTGCATCCTCAGGAGCAGGAATGCATCCGCTGGAGCAGGCGTGCATCCGCTGGAACAGGCGTGCATCCGCTGGAGCAGGCGTGCATCCGCAGGAGCAGGAGTGCATCTGCTGGAGCAGGCATGCAGCAGGAAGAAGATTGAGCAGTCTGGAGACAGACCCCCAGGGCATCACCTGCAGGCAGTTCAGGAACCAGTGGGCAATGGCCACCCCCTTGCCCTTCAGAATATCTTCTGCTCCCAACCAGCTGCCCCATCACAGGACCACACCCGGAGAAGAACCACAAGCCACAAACGCCACAGCGGCATTGTAATGAGCCCTTGGTAATAGAAGTTCTGGCCTGGTGGATGCAGACAGAGGAAGAACCCAAATGTGGTCTGGAAGAAGCTTCAGAAACACCCCCACCTCTGGGTGGGGGGCATGTCCCCTTTAGAGACCCGCCTGGGCAGAGATGCAGCTAGGGTCCCAGACTTGGGATCCCGTCTCCTAGGGAAGGACTAAGGCAGCCTGCCCTTTTTGCCTCTCATTCCTTAGTTTTCCTCCTTTCGCATCTACTTTGTAAAAGGATTCAAAGAAGGAAGCGGTCTACTGACTGGGTTCAGATTCTTAAAAAATTCTCTAACCCTAGGACTTCAGATCCTAAGCATTCTTTTCACCTGGAGGAGAAACTATAAGGACATTTTCTGTTTATTGATTTAAAAAACTAACTGTGTGAGATTAGTGGCTGGACTTCCCGCGCTAAGACAATTTACCTTCTTTTGGTTGTACAACTCTCTTGGCATATTATTTATTACAAAGGAAAATCATGCTGATAAGAAAATAGTGTCACTTAAAAATTAGGTGGTTCCCAATCAACTCATGACAGTAATTGCTGTAATGTCCTCTTTGATTTAGATATAGTAATATCCATGTAATTGCCACTGGGAAAATTATAATGGCTGTTAATGATAACGAACACATAAATGGCAGTGAACAGGAACATGTATTCTACATCAGATTCAGCTGTAGAGCAGTGGGGAGAAGCCTAGTGGTTTTCAAAGACCTGGCGCCAATCCCTCAAGGAGCTAGGCCCTCCGTTATCTTATTAAGTGAGGGGGTGGATGATTATGGGAGTGAGGGCAGCGCAGGGCCATCCCCAGCCTCCTGGGCTCCATGACAAGTCTCCTGGCCACCGTGAGAATATGGTAGGAAACACAACAGAAGCCTATGGCCCTAAGTGGCCAGGGCAACTTTGTCCAGAGCTGGCCCTGGGTTGTGAACTTTCACCTGGAGACTGTGCCACGCGACTCTTCCTTATTCCAATGTGTCCAGCTTCTTCTCCTGCATCACTGGCTCTAGAATAAGAGGGAGAAGCCCACTGAAGACAGTCTTTGTCTTACTGGCTGTGAACCCTAAACGAGCAAGCACAGATTTGACATCGTTGTTACCTGTCTCTCCTGTGTGGAACAGGCCTGCCCCTACACAATTATAAAGAGGGGCTGGGCTGCACAAGAGGCTCCTATCGTCCTGGACATCACAGTCCCCTGTGTGGCTGTTGGGTGTCCCCATTAAGGCCACTAGAAGCCATTCTAACTGTAGATATGTGTGGCCTTCAAGAAGACCCAGTGATACCATGCTTAGGGAGTGCCACATGACACCAGTAACAACGGCTCCAATCCACTCCGTGTTGGGATGCAATGGTATATGACATGCTGTGCTCGTGTCCACACAGTGTTGGAGGCTGCTAATGTTCACCCTGTTTTATAGTCTGAAGCAGGTAAGCACAGTGAAGCTGAGTGGCCTCCCCAAAGTTACACAGCCAGGGGGAAAGCCCACTCCCATCCAACATGACATTTATGCATGGTAGGTGGGGGCGTTGCTCAAGAACCTTGGCCTATGTCATTTAGAAAATCCTCCAACTTCATGGCATATGATCATGGGAAACTTCATGGAAATCAAGGGTCATCAACATGGACAAGGCACAGTAAAGTCAAAGTTCACCTTCGCTGAACCTGAAGTATAGAAGTTGTCAGCCTGGGCATACAAAGTCACCCGACTGTCATGGGAGGGAAGCCGGTGGGAGTTCCACATGATATGGCCCACTGAAACCAATTTAAAGGATTACATAGAACTCTTTTTAGAATCTAAAATTGGGGGTTTAAAAGATGGCCTGACAGGTAAGAGTGCCTTTAGGATAGACCTGAGTTCCGCTCCCATCACCCACATCAGGGGCTCACAATTGTCTGTAACTCCAACTCTGGGGGATCTGCCGCCTTCTGGATTTCACAGAATCCTGCATACATATGGTTCACATAATCTCTCTCTGTCTCTCTCTCTCTCTCTCTCTCTCTCTCTCTCTGTCTCTCTCTCTCTCTCTCTGTCTCTCTCTCTCTCTCTCTCTCACACACACACACACAAACATACAGACACACACAAATAAATAAATACAAAAACCCTAAAACCACTAAGAACTGACAAAATGGCTTTAAACCCTACTCGGCTCAAATCAAAGGAGATATGGAGGGGCTGGAAAGATGGTTCAGTGGTTAAGAGCATTTACTGCTTTTGAAGAGGATCTGGTTCAGTTCCCAGCATTCGCATGGCAGCTCACAACTGTCTGTCACTCCATTTCCAGGACTCCGTCCAAACATACATGTAGGCACATGCTCACACACATAAAATAACCATGCTTCTAAAAGAAACAATCTTTGAGAAAATAAGCTATGGAAACAAAGAGAACAGGGCCATTTCAGATACTTCTCTTGGAAGGGAGAGCCACAGGTGAACTGCCTGAGCTTCACTTCCTACAGATTCATGGGGCCTGAGGTGAACACCCTTGATATTAAACACAGATGAAGAGTTAGTCAGCTTTCTGTCACTGTGAGAAACATTCAAGATTGATTTTAAAGGAGGGAGATGTATGATTTCAGAGGTTTCATCCTGGGACCCTCTGGCTCCATTGCTGTGAGCTTGTGCTGGGATGGAGTGTCTTGGCAGAGGAGTGTGTGGGAGCTGCTCATCTCATGGTGGCCAGAAAGCAGAGAGGAAGGCAGGGAGGGTCCAGAGGCAGACTACCCTCTGAAGGCAAGGTCCTCCAGCATGCAAGCTCCACCTCTCCAAGTTTCCATTCATCCCCAAAGAGTGATAGGCTGGAGACTAAGACTCCAGCATGTGAGCCCATGAAGGACGTTTTGAAGCAGACACAGTGGCTATTTCAGGCAATAGCTGAAGAGGGTCCACAATTGTAGCCAGAAGCTACCCTTGCTTGTGTTTGTTATTCAAGATCTTAAGATCTCAGTAGTTTGAAAAGCTCAAGGCCAGGATGAATTCAGTGCGGTGGGCCTGACTGACAGATCATCTGCCTAAAAGTACTGAGGAGACAAGTTCACTGTAAAGGCATGGTCTCCAAAGCGCTCCACGGGTAAATGAGTGGGTCTGAGTTAGGAGCACATCACCAAGAGATGAAACAGCCTGCTGGCAATAATCTGCAGAAGCCGAGAAGCAGAGAGGGCCACAGAGAGACATTTAGTCTAGACTGTAGAGCAACACTCTAAGGAAAATAATCTCAAGAAAAAAAAATGGCTTTACATGTTTGAACAAATATTGGGAATTATTTTAGAAAGGCAAACAATACAGTTACTGAACGTAAGAATTTTGATTCGTGATTTAAAATGCTGGCTGGATGTGGCTGAAGGAAGACTTCATAAGTTGGAGTACAGGTGAAATTGCCCAAAAATACCAGAGAAGGCAAAAGAAAATAAAGGATGAAAGACAAAAGGAATACAGTAACGTGGCACAACAAGGTGGGACAGTATGAAGGGGACACGTTGGGAAGATGGCATACCAAGAAGCTGGCACACCAAAAAGCTGACACACCAAGAAACTGGCACACCGAGAAGCTGGCACACTGAGAAGCTGACACACCAAGAAGGTGGCACACCAAGAAGCTGGCAAAGCAAGAAAGTCTACATTATTTGAGAGCAACGTTTCATACAGAAATGACAAAGCAGAATGTGAAAGAGGCAATATTTGAAGTAACAGTGACTGATAAAACATTCCAATTCAAGCTCCAGAAAAGCCCTTGGTTCCCAAGTAGGATAGACACAAAGAAATTCACATACAGACACACAGCAGCGAAGCTAAGGACACTGCTGGGCAGGAAAGGTCTCTGCAGCCCCGTGTCAGGCACGTAACTGAACTCTAAGAACACGCGGTGTCTGAATGATTCTCAGGACTACGCCTGGAGTGCCGCAGTAGTGTTGTAGAGTTCTATACCAAACAGAAAGATCTTTGGAGAATGAGGACAATGTAATGACATTGGAAGACGAACAGCAGCTGAGCAGTTGACCACAAGCAGCTCAAAAGTCGTGAGGAACTTGCATTCTAATACAACGTGGGTTGTTATCCTTGAGACACAAGGAATGAGAATGAAGGAGATGATCCATCTCGGTAAATGTCCCATAACAAGGCCTGAAGTTAAAAAGTATAAATTCTCCCAGCATCTGTTTATATTCATGTATTGGAAGCATAAGCAAATAGATTCCAAATATTCCAAAGTCCTTGTTGAGTACAAAGCTATTCTTCAACTTTAGACTTGACAGTGTGAGTTTACCATAGCTTCTAAGTTTCCACTGAAATGAATAATAGTAAAGAGAAAATAAACCGAGGAAAATAGTTCATCTAAAAGAAGATAAGAAAAGTCTCAAACTAGGCCTATGGTGCAGCGAAGTCGGTAGTGAATAAAGACCAGTGCAGATTCTCAGAATAAACCCAAACACATATTTAATTGCAATAAATATAAATGAACTAACTTATTGCTAAAAGACACACACTGTCCAACTATTTGGAAAGCACAAATATAATTCACCACAAAAAAAATTGCCAGAAGAAAAGCATACGAAAACATTAAATTTTAGAGAGGCTTAGGTTAGAGTCTTTGGAACACTCCGAGGTGGGCATCTGTGAGAGGCTGATGGGAGAGTCCGGCCTCCTGGTGCCAACTGATCAATGTGCATTTCCTCCCAGGCAAAGTTCAACCTTTTAAATCCCTGAGGTTTAAGAGTGCTTGCTGCTTCGTCTAGAGGACCTAACCAGCACCCACACTGTGCACCTTCAACTCCATTTCCAAGGCTTCCAACATGGTCTGCTGGTCTACACACACACACACACACACACACACACACACACTCACAAACACACATGTGCACACACATGCACATACAGATAAATAAAACAATCTTTTAAAATGCATGTATATATGCACATACATTTAAGTAAAGCATCTTTTTTAAACTTTGCTACCTACCACTGCAGAAAACAAAATCCTGCCACTTAGACTACTGCATGAGGCTTTCTTCTCAAGCCGAGTCTTTGTTTGCTCCATGGAGAGAGCTCTTCTAGACTTACAAGGACACATTCGCATGTTCTACCTGTCTTCAAGCACAAGAAGGGAAAACACAAATGAAAACAGTTCAAGAAAAAATGTCTCTACAGGTCTCTCATGTTGAGGGTCTGACTAGTGAAGGACTTGGGCTTAGCAGTTGGCTTCCAGGAATGTACATCTGTGTCTTCTTCTCCTGTCTCTTGAGCAGTCAAGTATAGCTTTTCTGAGCTAACCACTACTGTCCCCAGAACCATCTTCCAACCCCAGGCCCCAGATCTTTGTGTGTGCTTGATTTGATGGGGAACAGTCAGGAAAAGGTTTTCATAAAACTATGGCTCATTCTGTCTTCTTGTTGGTTTTGGTTTGCTTGTTTCTTGAGTCTCTGTGTGTAGCACTAGCTGTCCTGGAGCTCACTCTGTAGAGCTCTATAGTTCGATGCTGTCCTTGAACTCACAGAGATCTGCTTGCCTATGCTTCCTGAGTGCTGGGATTAAAGGCATGAGTCACCACACCCCGCCATACTATCTTCTCAAAGGACTCTGCAATCCTTTTTCACTCACACTGGAAAATGGCAGTAGTTCAGTCATGCTTACAGAGAACATGACGACGGCCTGGCACACGTGCACCACAACCACACCACAAATGATCCACATCACGGTGTCACTGATTTCAGAGATGTTGGGAAATCAGAAACTGAGAGAACTAATCCCTACCTTTGGAACCTAGGTTGCTTGCCAAACGAGGTGTGTTCTGAGCATCCAGGAGGACCAATGGCATGCTTGCTGGCTCCACGTCTGCTTGCTTGGCGGTATCCGCTGCACTTTACTTCTGGGCAACTCTGAATCGTCCCCTGCTTCCCCTGCTTCCCCACCCCTACACACCATCTTCCTTTTCCAGCTCTGGGGCTCTAACCTAGGACCTAGCAGTAGTTCTGGAAACTTCTACACTGCATCTTCACAGAGGAGTGGTCACACGTGGAAGTCCAGTCCCTTTGCTTGGGGAAGGAAGTGATCCACAGAAAAGGCCGCACAGAGAACCCTGTGCTAACGGTAAAGGAAACACACTGATAGAAAAATATAAATATAAAATAACACAGCCAAGAAAGGTTAATGTCCATCCCTACAGTGTGACCGCGGACAGTTTGGCTGGAGGTTTGCTCCGGGTAGAAAGTCCATTGCAAAGGTGAGCACCAAGGGAACTAAGTCTAGAATGAATAAACACAGCCCCTCTTTACGCCCGCCGCCCCCTTGAGGCCTGTTTCGGTGGCTTTTCTGTTCTCTGTGAGCAGATACTTGACAGACAGTGATTTATAGAGGGAGGATGTCTCTGGACTCATGGCTGTGCGCAGGCGCAGACCAGCACAGCAGGGACACAAGGTGGAGCATAGAGGTGGGAGCATGTGCACGGCACACCACCTCACGCCTTAGTGGACCAGGAAGCCCAGAAATGGGAATAGGAATTTCCCCCCTTTCCCTTTTATTTGTTCAACATGGTATCCTGACTTCGAGATGGTATCACCTCCATTCAGAATGGGTCTTTCCATCTTCAATTAAACCTGTCTAGAATTACCCTGGGGAAAACAATCCTGAGCGGTATATCTCCCATCAAACGGACAATCCTGTCAAACACACAGTGATTAACTATCACCAACCTTTACCTTACCACAGGCTTAAAGGTGAGCACTCCATGACACTTGGGTGGTCTTCGGCTTCTGCTGTTGTTGATCTATGGCTTGCAGAAGCCAACTGAAAAGTTCCCATGTCAACTCTCTCACTTCCTGGCTGGGAGCCCTGCCATGCATGCTGCTGGTCTCTCTGCACCAGCTTCCACCAGCTGGGGTCACAGTACACCATAGTTAGTAGCCTCCTGTGGGATTAGAAGTGGCTGTCAGGTTGATCGTCAGACGTGGCACTGAGCTGAAGTGCTGTGTCTTCTTCCAGCCAGGTTGTGCGTCTCCTCCATCACATAGCTCCCTTTCTGTCCCTCTCCTAGTTCAAGACAGTGCAATCCCAAATCCCTCCAGGATCTCAGAATTCCAGTATCCCAGAGGGTCACATGCCACCCCTCCTCAGCATCACCTAGGCTTTTCCTGTGCAAGGAGAACCCTCCTGTTGTGTTAAGTGGGAGAAAGACCGGGTTTATCCGTTCTGACAGCTGCCGCTATCCCGATGCCTATAGATGAACACGCAATACAAGAATCACAGAAAAATAGATAGGAGGGCATTGTTTCAGATTCTTTCACAAAGTGGCCAAGGAGCTGGGATGCTTCATTCCATGTATGGATTGCCTTTCAACCCAATATGTGTCTCTGAGGAACATCTATTGGTTTTGTGGACTCCTTTAGTAATGACTTCCACATGAGATTGCTAAAACTTAAGTCAGGGGTCTGAAAATGATTCTGGACACCCACATAAGAGTCACAATCCACAGTGCTGGAAGTTGAGACGTGAAGAACACGGTGCTGGTAACTGACCTGGGACCGCACCACAGCGAGGCTGAGCATCACTTGGTGCACAGAGCAGACCACCAGCTCTAGCTGTCCCTTCCAGTACTCTGAAAATACTACTGTCCAGTGGAGACCCCACCTCAGGCCTCATTTTGCTCCACTTGAGCACCCCCCCAAAGGCTTTAAGTTCTCAACACACAAGCTTGGAGAAACTCAGCACAGGCTCCAGTGAACTATTGAACTCACATTATTATCACTATTATTTATTATTATTATTATTTTATGTGTGTGAGGTTTTGCCTACATGTATGTCTGTGTCCCATGTCCAGTGCCATCTGAGGTCAGAAGAGGGCATCAGATCTCCTGAAACTGGAGTCCAGGTGGTTGTGTAAGCTGCCTTTGGTTTTGGGAAACTGAACCCAGTTCTTCTGGAAGAGCAGTCAGTGCCCTTTACCCCCGAGCCAGCTCCCCAGCTCTGACTTCACCTTCTTGATGAGTTTGTTTCTGTTGCCATATTTAACTATGTCATTTCCTGGTCTCCTGCGTTCTTTCCTTGAGTCACCTGACCAGGGAAGCCACAGGCATTGCTCCCCCTCAGCCGCCAGTACCTTCCTGAGCCAAGTCAGAAGTTCTCTCCTGAGAGAAGACCTTTGGTCCTCCGTCTTACCACTCAGGGCTTCCTAGACTCACCTTCAGAAACCTGTGGCAGAAGGTGACTGCTAGGCTCCGTGACAGACAAAATGGTGACATTCGGTAGAGCTTGTGGTGTAGTGGAGCAAATGTTTTCTTTGGGAGAAAAGGCGTGCTTGAGTTTCTCACTGAAAGTCAACAAAGAAGCTTTCATCCTTCTCCCCAGCTGACTAAGGACACTGTGACAGCTGCCTCACACCCCTGAGCCAAAACAAACCCTTCCTTCCTTCAGAGAGTGTCAACAGGACACTAAGATGTCACAGCTCACCAGACATATGCCGTGAACTTCCTTATTTTAATGCTATTAAATCTCTTTGGTGATGTCATCAGAACTTGGTTTGCAATTGTTAAGCTTTGCCGTTCTCCAGAAGCAGCGCTGTAACTGCAGAAGGAAACAACACAGGCAGACACAATAAACTATCCTGACTACTCATGCAGTGGGCAAATTTGCACTGAAACAACTTAGAGGAATGTGGGTTAATATGACGGACTAAATTGTGGGGGGGGGGGGCGTGTGTGTGTGCATGTGTATGTGCGTGCGTGTGTGTGTGCATGTATAGGTCACTTTAGGTATCATTCCTCAGGACCTGTTCATTTTGTATTTTAGACCAGATCTCTCATTGTCTTAGAATTTGTAGACAAGGTTAGGCCAGCTTGCTGGTGAATTGAAGAATCTGTCCTGAGCACTGAGTTTACAGGACTTTGGACCCACATCTGGCTCCTTAGCATGAGTTTGGGAGATACAATTCAGGTCACTGTACAGACCAAGTTATCTCGCAGCCTCATCATGGCCGGCTCTACCAGGAGCGTTTCAGGGACATGGCGGTGCTCATCGGAAGGGGCTGTGACTGACTCACCAGACACGAGCCCGGGACAGAGAGGAGCTCATGACTGCTCAGGGCACACTGGCACAGTGAAGTGAGAACAAGGACCTGCCCTCTGCCTGCTTCGACCTCTACAAATCACACCACAGTGAATGTTTGGGACACACGGCGGTTTCCTAATCCGATTTGACAAATTGTCAAAAACGTGGCTTAACACGAGGAAGGGTTTCGTGATCCCCCAAGCCTAACTGAAGAGATCCAGATGGTCGGTGAGGCCAGAGGAGGGAACGTGAGTTCTGTTTAAGGCTGTGGCTCCTAGTAGGTCGACCACGCTCCAGTGAGTGGCCCCACACCCACCCAGAAGTATGTGGAGAACACAGTTGGAGCTGATGGGTGATTAAATTGAAAAAAAAATAAACGCACAGTTGGAGGATCTAGGGAGGTGAGGTGAATATAGAGGGAGTTAAGGGGATGAACTGGATATGACTGATCAAAAGATATTGTATGAAATTCTCAAAAAATTAACAAGACATTTATTAAAAATAAATATAATAACGGAAACTGGGCAGTGGTGGTGCATGCCTCTAATCTCAGCATTTGGGAGGCAGAAGAAGGTCGATCTCTGAATTCAAGGTCAGCCCGGTCTACAGAGTGAGTTACAGGAAGCCAATACTATACGGGCAAACTCTGTCTCAAAAAATGAATAAAAAATGATGGTAATGGAAATTAAAAATAGCTTAAAAAGTAGACACCTTGGACTAGAGAGAGGGCGCTGCAGGCAAGAGCACTTGATGTTGTTACAGAAGACCCTGACTCCGATCCCGGGGCCCACATGACAACTCACAGTCGTCTGTAACTCCAGTTCCAGGGGATCCAGCACCATTTCTGTTCTTTGTGGACTCATGTATATACATGATGCACAGGCGGGCAAAATGCTCGTGCACATGAGATAAAAATAAACCTTGAAAAATAGAAACCTATTTCCTCATAGTCCTGGAGCTAGATGTTCAAAACCAGGCTGTCACTTGGATCCCAATGTCTCTAAGGACGACACTTCAGCCTTCCCTGTGTGCCTGTACCTGCATTCTCTCTTTTGACATGGACCCAGGTTCCTCTAATCCATGATACCTCCCTTTACCTTGACTGTACCTGAGAGAGCCCGTGAAATCCCACTCCCAGGGAGCAGGACTCCAGCGGGGGTTTTCACCAAGGGCGGCTCTGCCCAGGATGGAGTACTCCTGTGTAAACGCTCACCAGGATTTTCTTTCCATTGCTTTACATCTGCCCATGAAGCAGACATTAGTTCAGAGGTGAAAAAAAGTCCATGCCAATACCCTCAAGGGCACAGAACTCAAATACTGCAGAAGGCACCCCCAAATATGACCCTGAACTATCAGATTCGATGCTGAAGTCCAAAATTACGAATCATGACAGCCTCCTTTGGATCAAACTTTTGGGTCAAAGATGGGTTCAATCTGCAATTAGAATATCAAAGGGGTGTTGGCAGAAGCCTGTGAGAAACCTGAGCCCTAGACAGTCAAGGGCACTTGGTAACACAGGCAGGTGGGTGCCCTTGGCTAAAGTCCACACAGCCCCACCCCTCCTAGCCCGTCACTCATCAACTAAAGTGTTCTTGCATCTCACCCTGTTTCAGTGCAGCACTGAAGGGGGTGGGGCTGCATCCTCCCTAGCTCCAGCCTTTCCTCCTCCCTGCCTTGCTATTTCCTGGTCCAGGCACACCCGTTGGTAGGTAGAACTAGCTGCTCATTGGCACTTGGCTGACCCTATTGTGAAGCTAACTAAACTAATTAATCACAAAAGATTAATAGGAGTGACAAGGTTAGAGAGGTGACATTCTCCCAAATCTCCATTTTGGTATGAGTTGCGCATATTTTTTTAATCCCCACAGCAATTTATTTTCTATAGCTTGAAGTTTCTCCAAGAGTGTCCCAAACTGTAGTCAAGGTTAACTGGGCTGTGAGCTTATTCAATATTTATGATTCTTTTTATTTGTATTACTGGGACTTTTGGGGGACTCCAGAAGGTCCATTAATCAAACAGAGTGACAGAAAGAGCCGTCGGACAATGGGAGCAGGGCTGAGTATCGTTGTGATTATACATACACATATTTTGAGTCCAGGGATAAAAGAAACAAGTGAAACTTCATCAGCACGTCCTGATTAATTGTATCAGTGTGCCATCTATAAATTTCCTTTCTATCCAATCATCCTATCAGAGAACTGAGCAGTGTCCCTGGCAAGCTGATGCTGCAGCAGCCCGGGTTCCCGAGAAAGAGGCGTTGACTCAGATAGCTCAAGAGGATGGTCGTCACCAAGCTGACAGCTCCGACACACAATTATCAATGTGATGCGTTTAAGAATGCATGTTGTGCTCCTGGACGTCCTGAAGACGAAACAGGCCAAGACACACAAAGAGGAGGAGATAAGGAGGTGTCGTTTCCCTCCAGCCTCATAACTGTAAATTGAAGAAAATTATGTTCTTTGCCGCCAGCTCATTGGCATATAGGCAGCATTATATTATAATTTCATAAGCATAAATCCTTTGAATAAATTTTAGAGGAATAACCGAATTACAAACGCGAGTGAAGTATCTGAGAAAGTTAACTGTGTGAGGCAGAGGAGCTGTGAGGGACACCAGAGAAGGAGAGGATGCTTTGGGGGGCCCCTCACTGAGTATCCAGTACCCTCAGGACCAGGGTTGGTTTAGGGCAGGCAGTTTGCGACCCCGCCATGCATGACGGTGGCCAAAATCACACCCTTTCTGCTTCTCGCTGTCATGTTCCAAGGAATTCGAGTTGTAATTCATCATAAATTAATTTTGGAGGCACCGCAGGCTTGGGGCACGCTATAATTATTGTTGTTTGTTTATTATCATGTTAACCATTACTTATTATTATGTGGTACATATATACAACCACAAAGGTTGCTCCCTTGGTTTCCTAGCAACATTTCTTCACACAAATTCTCAAGCATTCCTTTGAGCGTTCCTTTGGCTTCATGTAGGATGGGCCATAGGAGGTGTCAGATTGGCACCCCCCACCCCGCACCCAGGGTCTGGGTTTTCCTGAAAGGACACAGCAAGAAAATGAGTGCCCCAGTTTGCTTTCTATTGCTGTGATCAAACACTAACAAAAAGGAATTTGAGGAGGAAAAGGTTTGTTTGGCTTGCACATCACAATCACAGCCCATCACTGACGGGAACCAAGGCAGGAGGTAAAGTACAGTCTGTGAAGGTCATTGCTTAGTGGCCTGCTCTAAAGCCTCTCTCAGAGTTCCCTCTTACACAACTCAAGGCCACCAGGGATGGCACCAGCGGTAGCCTGGGCCCTCTCATATCCGTTATTCGTCAAGAAAACGCCCTATGGACTTGTCTACAGTCCAGTATGATGGCGGCAAGGCTTGATTGACATCATCTCTTCCCAAAAGACTCAAGCTTGAGTCAAAGTTGACAAAAACAGACAAACAAAAGTACTAGCCAGCACTATTGTCATTTTCTATTTCCCATGTTGTGTAGATCTATTTAATCTTGGGTCTGCCAAGATGTTGTCTTTGTAGCCTCCTGGGGACCACTGACTAATCCCAGGGAAGATGGTTTACAAGTAGAGATCATGAAAGGGCCAAGATTTGGCCCCGAGAATAGACGAGAACTGGCTGAAGTTCAGTAAGACTTTCCTCCCAAGGTCTCTTGCTGTTTAGAGCAGCCAGCCCCCAGACACCCCTCGCCTAGCCAAGGCGCTTCTGTGAGGAGGAGGCAAAGGAACAAATGGGAAAGCAAAAGAGGCACACCCCACCCTGAGCTTTGGGGCACAGCTAGTACGTTGCTGTTCCCAGCTGACTGCAGTCGCAGAAGACTGCAAGCTGCCCCACGGTAGGATGAGAACCGAAGGATGGAGCCTGAAGTTCAGTTGGGTTCTAACAGGAAAGCCTGCCTGGAGCACAAATGCTGAGAACAGTCTTGTGGATTAGGATGAAGCACCAAGGCAGCATGGATGTCTGCTTCCAGTCCAGACGTTCCCTTGACTGTGAGAGGTGAGTGGAACCTTGTGTGAATGAGTGTTCTTGACATAAGCATTGCCATGGCAAGGCCCTCAATGACCCAGATCTGTAGAAACTGCAAAAGCTTCCCCTGTCTTAGGATGGGGTGTTGCAGGAGGGCTATTAGTGCATTCCCAGCTGCTCAGCCCCGAAATAATCACACAAAAACCATATTATTTGCAATACTGTTTGGCCAATAGCTTAAGTGTATTTTTGGCTAACTCATATCTTAAATTAACCCATCTCTATTAATCTGTGTATTGCCATGAGGCTGTGGCTTACTGGGTAAAAGTTCCAGCATCTGTCTCCGGAGGGGCTATATGGCTTCTCCCCGAATAGTTATAGTTTTCTTTAAATATAATAAAAATAAAGTAAATATAAATATTATAACTGTATTTCTTGCTTGACACCTGTTTTGTTATATGTAATTTTTCTGTGTTAAAATTAAAACCTTCCTTTTCATTTAAACAGAATAGGGGAAGTGATGTGGGACTTCCCTTTGTATGCTGTAAATACCATTGATTAATAAGAAGCTGTTTAGGCCAGTGGCTTAGCAGAATAGAGTTAGGCAGGGAAAATTAAACTGAATGCTAGGAGAAAAAAAAAGCAGAGTCAGAGAGAAGCCATGTAGCCCCACTAGAGACAGATGCTGGAACATTACTCAGTAAGCCACAGCCTCATGGTAAAACACAGATTAATGGAGATGGGTTAATATAAAATATGAGTTAGTCAAAAATACACTTAAGCTATTGGCCAAACAGTATTACAATTAATATGATTTCTGTGTGATTATTTCTGGAGTCTGGGTGGCCAAAAACTGAACGAGTGGCCTCCTACTACATAGGGGTGTTGTCAGTGTGTACAGAAACTATGTCAATCACATCTTCCTCTTCCTGAATGACTGCAGCAGGAGGCTGCTCCCCTACAGAGACCTCCCTCTGAGATTAGTCACCCAATTTCTCCTCCTCCAGAGGTTTGCATTGAGTTTGGGGGTTGGTGATCTGGGTCCATGAGAGTATACAGCCCACCCGATCACAGCTTTTCTGTACATCATTTCCTTTTTTTTTTTTTTCATTTTCCTTCTCTTCAGTCAAGCCAAATCGAAAGTCATGCAAATGTGGCACTTGATGTTCATATACTGAGCCTGAAAAAGGAGCTCTAGGCCTCCTAGATGGGGCTGGGCTCCTTTGTGTAGCCCTTAGATCTCATCTGGAATCTTTTCTGATTTTGGTTGAGACTTTTCTGGCAAAGGGGCTCTTTCTCTACAAACCTCTTGACTCCTTTCACTGAAGGATGGGATTAGCAAGCACAGTCTGTGCTCTTGACTCCTGGGGTTGGGGAGCTATTGTAACACTTGCATATTTGAGTTGATAACCAGGCCAACAGCCGGGATCTCCACCATCCTTGCATCTCTGGGATGAAGCCTCTCTGAACATGGTAGATGATTTTTTTGATGTGTTCTTGGATTTGGTTTGCAAGTATTTTATTGAGAAGTTTTGCATCTTTGTTCATAAGGGAAATTAGCCTGTAATTCTCTTTATTTGTTGAATCCTTGTCTTTCTGTGTCTGTTTTGTGACATAATTTGAGGAGTATGATTGGCATTGAGTATTCTTTGAAAGTATGGTAGAATTCTACAGTAAAGCCATCTGGCTTTGTTTTTTTTTTATTCCATTAGTGGTTATACTTTTGCTTAAATTACTTATGTAATCTTGATTTTAACTTTGGAAGGTGATACGTATTGAGAAATTTATCCATTCTTTTTAGATTTTCAAGTTTGTTGATGTATAGGTTTTTAAAGTATGTCCTTATGAGACTATGAATTTCCTCAGTGTGTCTTATTATATCCTCTTTTTCATCTCTAGTTTTGCTAATTTGGATAATTTTTCTTAGCCATTTAGTTCATTTGGGTAAGAATTTGTTAATCTTATTGATTTTTCTCAAAGAAGCAACTCTCTGCTCCACGGGTGTGGTATTGTTTGTTTGTTTGTTCCTATTTTATTGGCTGCATCCCAGAGTTTGATGGTTTCTTGCCATCTACTCCTTTTGGGCATGGTTTCTATGTTCTTCAGCTTTCAATATGGAATACTATGACATATTTCCAGGTTTTTATTTATTTGTTTTTTATGAAGGGACTTAGTGCTCTGAACTTGACTCTTAGAACTACCTTCATTTCTTAGATGCAGTAGAAGGATGGCTCCTGTTGTCACAACCATTCTGTTAGTTTGTGCCCTATTTTTTGGGAAACTGGGGTTGCTGATGTTGAGGGTACCGATGAGTGGTGTTTGTTGATCCCTGTTATGCTGTGTGGTGGTGTTGGGCGTGACGTTGCTGGTGCTGGTACTGGTGTGTGTACACGCGTAAGTTTCTGCTTTGATTTACTCGTCTGGGATTATTTATTGCTTGTGTTTTCTTGGGTGTGGTTAACCTATTTAGGTTGAAGTTTTCCTTCTAGTGCCTTCTGTAGGGCTGGGTTTGTAGACAGATATTGCTTAATTTTTTTAAATCATGGAATGTCTTACTTTCTCCATATTTGTGACTGAAAGTTTTTCTGGGTATAATAGTCTAGGATGACATCTGTGGTCTCTTATAGTCTGTAGCACATGTGTCTAGGCCGTTCTGGCATTTAGAGTCTTCCTTGGGAAGTCAGGTATTATTCTAATAGGTCTGCCTTTATATGTTACTCGATCTTTTTCCTTTGCAGCTTTTAATATTCTTTCTTTGTTCTGTATGTTTAGTGCTTTTATTGTGTGGTGAGGAGACTTTCTTTTCTGGTCCAATCTATTCCGTGTTCTGTATGCCTCTTGTATCTTAATAGGCATCTACTTCTTTAGAAAGGAAATTTTTCTTTTATGATTTATTGAAAATAAATCTTTTCTGTGCCTTTGAGCTGGGATTCTTCTCCTTCTTCTAGCCCTCCTATTCCTCAGTTTGGTTTTTTCATAGTGTTCCTGATTTCCTGAATGTTTTGTGCTGGGATTATTTTACAGTTAATTTTCTTTGACCAAGGTATCCATTTCTTCTGAGATTCTCACTTCCATCTCTGTATTCCCTTGGAGAGATCAGACTCTGTGTTCTTGTTTGAGTTCCTGAACTTTTCATTCCCGCAGTTTGGTTTTCCCTATTGATTCTGTTTCCACTTTCGGGCCTTGAACTGTTTTTGTGTTTGTTTGTTTAATTGTTTCCTCTGTGTTTTCATAGGTTTCTTTAAGGAAGTTATTCATTCCCTTTCTAAGGGCCTCTATGCTATTCATAAAGGCTACCTTAAGGTAGTTTTTTCTTTATGGGCTTCAGCTATGCTGTAATACTCAGAGTCTGCCGTGGTAGGGTTGCTGGGCTCTAGAGGGGACACAGTGTCCTGGCTGTTATTGTTTTTATATTGATGTCTAGATATCTGGGTTTGGGAAGACTGTAGTTTTAGGTGCTGACATCTGGTCTTATTTTTGGTGGGCAGGTATTTTGTTCCTTGGTTTTTACTGCCTTCCTAGGAGAGTGTGGTAGCTGTGTGTGGCCTGGTAGAAAATTCTTCTAGGCTCCTCATAGGTGTAGCTACAGGGAGTTTCAATTAAAATGTGTCTCTTGGCATTGGGAGCTGATCCTTAGGAATAGGGATGGGCTGTAGAACCGGGGCTAGAAGGGTCCACAGGAGGAAGGAGAGCCTGTTGCTCCCCCAGGACCTGCTTTGTCTCCTGGGGAAAGGGACAGAGAGTAAGGAGAGGCTGAGGCAGGTGGTGTGCCACAGAGCTGGGGTGTTACAGGGTGTGGGATGTGGAGGAGAGGACGGAGAGGTGAAGATCTGAAGTTAGCCTACTGTTTTCCCTGGTTGGAATGCTCTGGATAAGTTCTTAAAATCTGCCCCAACCTCCCCATGCTCTCCCTTTCCTGATTAGAATGTGTGGCCAGAGAGAGAGAAGAACACTGCTCCTGGGGATGCCAGTACAATGACAGCTGTACCCAAGTCTGACCTCCCAGCAGCTTGGGGGAAGAACCGGTACCAAGGTCAGAATGGGCCGGTGAATTTGCCCCAGTGACACACGTCACATTCCCATGCACACTGCTGAGTCTGTTGATTTACTCTGTTCCTCCCACAATGTCCCCTGGATGTTACAGAGTGTCCTAACTCAACTGCACCAGCTCCTATATGGGACCACAGCTCCTATAGGACTCAGCCCCTGCAGGGTGTCCCAGTCTGTGTATGGGCTCCATCACTCAAAAGGGTACCACATCTCCCATAGTAGAAGCCAGAACTTATAGATTCCTTTAGATCTTGCAGGATCTCCCAGTTCCTACAGGGCCCTTGGCTCCTGTAGACTATGTTAGCCCTTAAAGGACACCCTTAGCGCTTATAATACACCTCAACTCCTAAGGGTCTCTCAGCTCCTTTGTGGATTACTCTTTCGTAGCCAGAACACCTCGGCTAAAGGGAAGTGTGTTTGTGAGATCATCCCTAACATGGCTGAAGAGGAACGCTAAGTGGGCCTTTCTCCTGGCAGTGACAGGAGCAGAAGTTACTCCTCGAAGTGTAAGCCGCCGTTCTCCTCCAGGGTTTCTTGAGGTCAAGGCCACAGATGTCCTTCAGAACGGCCCTAGTTCAGCACACTCTTCTCCACACTTGTCTTCTACAGCCCAAGTCTGAGAATGAAGCTCGATATATCAACACGGATGCCATGGGGCCCAGAAAACGCCCCCAACCACTGTGTTTAGCATGATTCATGGATAAAGCACTTGGACACTTAGCACAGGATTCCCCCAATAGGTGCCCATGTAGTTAGAAGCTCCTGTCCTTAAAGCAGGGATAATGATAAAACAATTGTATTCACAACAGCTTCGTATTGAACAGGCATTATGTACTCGCCCCTTTAGTCTACCAACCAATCATAAAATCGGCCCTGATACACCCACAGGATGGAAAAGAGATTGGCCAAAGCGACAGTCAAATGCAGACTCGCTGACTTTAGGATACACAATCAACTCTAGACTGTGACTCTGCCATAAACAAGTGGGGAGTGTTTGTGCTGCAATCTATAAACCGAGAGGTCTAGGAGAAGGCCGAGAAGAAACTAAGGCGTTCTCCAGTGCTGCAAGACAGACAACACATCCCTGTCTCAGACCCAGGAGACTCGCAGCATGGTTGCTTACATAAGCTTGCTCTAGATGCTGCTGCAAATGATGTCACCCTTCTCGGATGTTCCGCATTGACATTTGTGCTATTTTCCCCTTCTCCAAGACTTGGAGTCCCTTGCAGCTAAGACACTAGAATCCTGTCCTGACTTGCCTCACCCTCTCCACACTCCATCCAGGCACTTGTGGAAGACTTAACTATGTAAAGATGTGTTGTATTTGTTTGTGATGTGGACTATTTAACTGTGTGAAGGTGTGTTACATTTGTTTGTGACATGGATAATTACTTTAACTGTGTGAGGGCGTGTTACATTTGTTTGTGATGTGGAATATTACTTTAACTGTGTGTTACATTTGTTTATGTTGTGGAATATTTAACTGTGTGAAGGTGTGTCACATTTGTTTGTGATGTGGAATATTTAACTGTGGAAAGGTGTGTTACATTTGTTTGTGATGTGGAATATTTAACTGTGGAAAGGTGTGTTACATTTGTTTGTGATGTGGACTATCATTTTAACTGTGGAAAGGTGTGTTACATTTGTTTGTGATGTGGACTATCACTTTAACTGTGGAAAGGTGTGTTACATTTGTTTCTGCTCTCTTTGTTAATGATGCAAAGACTTGTTATATTTGTTTCACTTTACCTGCCTAAGGCACCAATTGGTCTAATAAAGAACTGACCTGCTAATATGTAGGCAGAGAAAGGATAGGCAGGGCTGGCAGGTAGAAAGAATAAGTAGGGAGAGAAATCTAGGAAGAAGAGATAGGAACAAAGAGAATGGGGAGAAAGAGGGACACTCCCAGGGCCAGAAGTCAGACAGCCATCAGTCAGTCAGACATAGACATGGAAGGGAAGTAAGATATACAGAAAAAAAAAAAAGTAAAAAACCCCAAGGCAAATGTAGTTAGAAGCAGATTAAAATACGAGCTAAGATAAGGCCTAACATTCATAACAAATAGAAAGTCTCCGTGTCATGATTTGGGAGCAGGTGGCCCAAAAGAAAAAGTCTACTGCACACCCTCTCTCCCACCTGAGTCATTTTCTGATGGCGTGAGGCTTCACGGAAGGCTTATATGTTTTCCTCTTACTCCTGCACCCTTCTGACAACACCTGGAACAAGTCCTTCACTGTCATCCACGTTTATCTAGACCGGAGCAGGCTTCATGGTGGCTCCTTCTTAAAAGGCTCCTGGGAGCAAAAGATGAGAAAGTTGATGGGACCTTGGTTTTGGAACCTCCAAAGCTGACCCGTTCCCTCTGATCCTAGTATCCTTGGCCTGACACTCCAGGAAACCTGGATCAGCACGGATGGTTCCCAGTTGACGAGGGACCTTAGCAGGACATCAGTCAGCAGAGTTTCCCTGCTACCTGTGCATGGACGAGTAGCAAGAAAGAGGAACCACTGCCATGTTCGTTAGTCCCTGAACCACTGAGGCTGTTTGCCACCACGGGCTCACACAGCCATTCAGACCAACAGAGGCACATAACACATCTCGGAGTAGCTTCTTGTTCATTGATAAAAAAAAAAAAAAAAAAGCTGTACACTCTAAAGTCTAACAACCGAGTGTCATAACAAAGTGTGGGCTCTATCTACCCTCAGCTCTGCGGTACAGTGCAGTTCTAAGCAAACACATCCATACTCGCAGGCATCAAACACTGCATTTCCTTGGAAGCAATTTTTCTTGCTACTATGAAAGCTGCTAATTTTTCTCATTGGAGCTGGGCCAACTCAGCTCTATCCGAGAAGGCGTCTCTTTGAAATTTGTCTAGCATTGCTTCCTAAAGCCACCCGAGGTGTTGTCTGGAGGGCTAGGGGGGTTTTCTCTTAATGAAAAGATAGTCAGGGAAGTGTCGGGGTGGGGTAGGGGGACCTTCCTTTTCTTTCGATGGTGTTGTGATTAACTTCCCTTTCGCACTATAGTGGATATGACAGTCAACCAAATTAATCCCATTATGCAAAACCCGGTTCACAAATGCGTTTGCATCTTTGCAAAATTATGTCAATTTCCCTATAAATTGGAGAGACTTTGTCAGTTTTCCGAACTGTGGAGATGTTACCCACTGTTCTGTGTCTATATCCCTATAATTCAGAAAGATGCAGATTTTCAGCTCTGTGGCACAAATTAGGATTCATAACATTAATGCGGATATTTTTGTTTACATGAGACCGGCATGCAAATTACCATTTGTTTTCAGATTCAGTTACCATCATCTTCAGTATTGGATTCGTGGTGAGAGAAGAAAGCATTCTGAGCTTGGAGAAAAAGTGGTTAAAACAAAATCCTTAATTATTTTGGTATTAAGGACATGATTCATTCTTCCCTTCTCTTCTTGAACAACTGAGCCAGGCACCTCCAGCCCGCGCTGAGTCCCTGACTCTTTCTGTCTGCATCCAACAGACCCAGCTTCCCAACTGCCATCCTCTTGGCCAGCACCACATAGTGCTGTCAGTGGCCAAATCTGCTTGGCATTGTCTATGATTTGTGAATTCCCTGTACACAAACCAACTTGTCAAATTAAACCCACTCCAGCTCCAAGCCACAGAGCAGCCGGGATCTGGAAGGTTCCGCACTCCGACCTGGTCACCAGCCTTGTAGATACACATCTGCTGGCTGGTGGCTCGTTCTCACCTGGGCGTTCTGAAGGCAGCAGCCCCCTCCCTAAACCTTGCCTCCTGTCTGTCTTGTAGAAGAGGAAAGAAGAAAAAGCCTCTGTTATGAAGGTTGGCACTCCAAGGGCTAAATTACTTACTGAATTCAGAAAATCTATTTTTTTTAATGGTTATTCTTTCTTGCGTAGCACTTTTTATCCCACGGATGCTTTCTTGAGCAGGGAATTGTTGACTTTTTATGCTTTAGATTTATTAGACATGTGTCAAGTTGTCAGCCTCCTACCGTTTGCATTTGTGTCCACCTTGCAAACAGCAGGGAAAAGGCTCTTTTTTTCTACCAACGTTCACTTCTTGGCAGTTCTGAAACAAATTTTTGAACAGTTTGCTGTTCCTATTGATAGCAATAGTTTGATGTTTAAAAAAAACACATACACCAAAAAAAAAAACCAGGGTTTTATTTTCCCCTAAATTTTTGACGTGTTCTGTCACATCATATCATATCATACCCGATGCATCAGAAACAGAGAAAAGGGGAGGGCACAGCCCACACTGCTCACATAGATCAGGAGCCTTCGCTGAACACCCACCCATCTGTTCGCCGTTTTCGTCCTTTTGTTCTGTCTCTAATGCCGGTATTCCTCGATGAAACACAATCTTGCTCCTTGTAAGACGTCACCGCCATCCCTCGGGCCAGGCTTCCTAATCTTTGTTGAGAAATCCTTCCAGAGAATTAGGAGACTGTTTGAGGCTTCCTGCTGCTGGGTGTCCAGAATCCAGATACACCCGTGAACCAGATGCAAACAACAACAAAAAGGGGAAAATGTATACATGAACACCACCAGCCTCAGGCAAGTGTCACCTAAAATTGCTGGAACCATGAAAAAAATCAGCAATTTTCCTGTCCCCCTGCAGGGTTGCCAAGATCCTCTCGATTATGGAGCAAGGCCTCTGTGGCAGAGATTCTAGGTTTTGTCTCGTAGCTTGTCCTTAAGGAATTTCAGAAAAGGAGACAAGATCGATGCAATCCCCACGCTTGTCTCCCCCATGCTCTACCCAATCTTGGGGTGTTCCTGGGTCAGAGCAGCCATTCTTCTCAGCTACAGAGTAGCTCCCATGGGTTTACCTTCCATCCCAACTGGCTAATCCCTTACTCATGGGATGCGCCAGTTCCCATGGGCCATGTTTGGGGAGCATCATCGTGTTCTCTCCAGATCATGTTTGCTCAGGGATGCCTTGTGCATGCATGGGAGCTTGCCCCTCTGCCTGCGCTGGCAGGGAAAGTGTCAGTGAACGAAATGGATTGCCTATATTGAGGACTAATCAGGACCTTTAGGTCTAAGGTGAGATGGGCCGTAGACTCTGCACCCAAGAGAAAGGTCAGAGGGTTGCATCTCAAGTGTGAGGACCTGAGTTCAATTTTCAGAATCCACATTAAAAAATAAAAGCTGGATGGGTGTGGTGATACATGCTTGTAATTCTAGAACTGGGGAGGTAGAGACAGGTGGGCCTAGCGACTGCCTGGCCCGCTGGTCTAGCCTGCTTGTCAAGTTCTAAGTTAGAGAGAGATCCTGTCTTAAAAAAAACACGGGATGAATGGAAGAACAAACGAGGTTGTGCTGAGACTTCACATGCACAAGCACTCATGCTCACATACCCAACCACTATGACCTGTTTACACACGCGCGTGCACACACACACATACACAGAGAGAGAGAGAGAGAGAGAGAGAGAGAGAGAGAGAGAGGTGGGAGACACGGAGTGGGGCAGCTGGCTTTCCTTCTGAAGTGTGCTGCCGAAGGAGAGCTGACCACTCACAGCTGGTTCTGAGGGATGGAAGCCTGTGTTGTGGCTTGTATGGCTCGGAGCAGCCCACTCCAGCGGACTGTGCCGGCAGCACAGGCTGGAGGTTAACAACTACAACACAAGAAACCAGCTGTGAAGGGCTCCTTTTGCACTCGGTCAGGGCAGGCTCCCCTCCAGGCTAGAACCGCCAGGAATGCCCACATCCAGCCCTCCCACAGCAGCCGTGGGCTGCTCCACACAGGCTCTGAACTCAGAAGGGCCATACCTACTTTCAGGGTCTCTTGGTCTCTAGCTTCACGATCCCTTTGCTTGGTTCAATGCACCTCTTGCGTGCTTTCATGATTTCTTGTCATTTGAAAATCTTGATTCTTTTGTCTTTGAATATATACCCACCCTTGAAGCAATGAGACAAACAGTAGAGCGCACAGGCACAATGGCCACTCATGGACCTTCCCTACTACCTCCCCATGGGAACCGATGGGGAGCACAAGATTGCAGGGGATCCAAAACCAGAGCTCAGTAGCCTCCGTGACCACAAGGGAAGTGGACTGAACACAGAAGGCAGTGATACCCCAAACCACAAATGACTGAGGAACCCAGAGTCCCCATCTTACCCACACATGACATGTCCTTTTTATCATTCTCTGCAAATTAAGAGGCTGATGAGGTAAAGTGTTAGGGACACGTGTGACACCAAGAAGTCACCGAAACAAGCTGTCGGGTGCCGGTCCATTGCTGGTGGGGCAAAGCCCTTTGCATTAGAGACACATGCAGGCTATGGAAGGATCGAGACATGTTGGCCATTGCACATGCACATTCTGTTTCTGAACATTTGGGTTTAATCCTGGCATCGCATGCGAGAAGAACAATAGCAGTCCTTCTAAAACTTCAGTTCTCTGAGTTTTCCATTTCTTGGAACAGCATGGGCCATAAAACAGCAGCAGCAACAACAAAAACCCCATGTGAATCAAGAGAGGCCAAGGGGAGAACGGGAGCATCCCTTAGTGTCTCCTATTGCTCCGTTCTCCAGTTTGCTGTCAGGGTCCTGCCCTGTTTTGTGCTGTGTGGTTCATGTCACCATACTGCTCGCCCCACATCCTTGCATTGAGCAAGGTCTGCTGCTGGCTGCACTT
The DNA here is from genome assembly GCF_982192425.1 of Myodes glareolus. NCBI lineage: Eukaryota > Metazoa > Chordata > Mammalia > Rodentia > Cricetidae > Myodes > Myodes glareolus. The sequence continues at coordinate 5,099,251 of NC_142038.1, read as the reverse complement.
CGCCCAGGACTCTCACAGAGCATTTCTGACACGAACTGGATGGAGGAACTGCTGGCTCTCACACGTCTGTGTTGCAGCCAGCACACGGCTGCAGACGTCACCACACAGTGGGAGCCAAAGGTCAAAGAATTTAACCCTATTCCTGTTCCTTTAAGGATATGACAGGAGCTTTGACACAGGCAGTGACTGTCTACAGGATGCTTGGTCTAACATGTGGGTGCTGCATGTCCTGCCTAAACAACAGAATGCGTAACTCAAGATATAGTTGCTTGGTGTTTCAGGTATTGAAGAGGTTTGTTCTTTGTATCATGTTAAACAGTCTTTTGCCCCCCCTGTCCCTCCCTTTAGGGTTGGGGTATAGAAGTACATGAAAATAAGCACTGACATATTCAGTCTTCACTGGATTACCCTCTTTAAAGGCCCACAGAGGTCCTGGGTTTGATTCTTAGCATGAACACTTCAGTTCCAAGGGTCTGATGCCCTCTACTGGCCTTTCTGAGCACCAGGCATGCATGTGGTGCACAGACATACATGCAGATAAAACACCTGTACAAATAAATTGCTAAAAAAAGATTTCTCATTTAAAAGTGCTGAAAGGGCTGGGGAGATGACTCAGCAGTCTAGATAAAGGCAATCACAACCAAGCCCGAAGACCTGAGTTTGATTCTTAGGACCCTTATTATGGAGGGCAAAAACCAATCCCCTTGGATCATTCTCTGGTCTTCATACATGGGTTGTGGCATGAAAACAATACACACACACGCGCACACACACACACAATCAAACAAACAAATAAAAAATGTACTTAAATGTTTTTAAAGGTCTGTAGCATCTCGCTACACCATCTTACGGTCCCTGCCTGTGGTTGTCCTCAAACATCTTCAGGTTTTTCTCAGCCTCCTTTTTCAGTATCCTGGACCATCCCAGTCGCCTCCCACCCAAGACAGCCTTCAGTTGAGATGCTGTACCCTGATGTCTTAGGTGGTCTTGTAAACTGGTCTAACAGCACCCATGTGTTTCTCACTGCATGTGTGACATGGCACGGTTGTGTGGCTACACTTTACCCATCAGCCCTGAGCCCAGCTGTCCAGAACCATCAGCCAGATGTGTGTTCTATACACCCTTGCTGGGCGCTGAGTTGAGCAGATTTAAAAAGTGATGGGAAGCTAAGCTTTTAGGAGATTTTTAATCAGAAAACTGAGTGGATGTGCACTTTAGAGAAAATATGAAAATATCAAGCTGGGATGAGAAAGCAAAACAGGGCTGAGGCGCTCGATAATTGTCATCGTCCATACAGGGAAAAACCAGCCTAGAATGGCAGGAGCAGAGGCAGTGAAGAGGGCCCAGGAGGCAACATGTAGGTGGAAGAAGTCAAAGGATCCAGCTACTCCCCGGGAAGGGGCTGGTGCACAGGTGTGACAGCAAATGCTGTCACCATGACAGGGTGTAGAGCCGGGGCTGCCCATACCTTCCTCCTGCTGTGACCTGTCATGCTGTCCATACAATTATTTTTGTGACTACCTCATAACTGTAATTTTGCTATTGTTATGGATCACAATGTAAATATTCATGTTTTCTGATGGTCTTTGGGAGTCTTGATCCATAGGTTGATAACCATGGATCTAGAGTCATAATAGGAGACAGAGCTCTCGGCCATGCTAGTGAGGAAGTTTCTAGACTGGGCTGAGGTCAGATAATCTACTCTAAATGTTGACAGCACTGTAAGCTGGGTTCTTAACTGAATGAAAAGTAGAAATGCCAGCTAGGCACTACATCTGCCTCCACAGACGCAATGCGACCAGCCACCTCGCGCTACTGCAGTCCTGACTTCCCTGTCATGATGGATACGATCCTTTGATAGTGAGCCAGAACAAAGCCTCCCTCAGCTTGCTTGGCATTTGGTCACAGTGATAAGAAAGGCAAACAATACAACAGGGGTGGGAAATGAGCCCATAGGATTCACAGGAACAGAGGCAGGGGCATAGCTTCTAAGATGGACTGCATCTTAAAAGTGGGGCACAACTGGTGATCTGGCAATACAGGTTTGGAGTCCGGCTCCACAGTCTCTGTGGGCACGTAGCTTCCTGGGAAGATTGCTGCTCTATGAAGCGAGGGATCTCGGAGCGCGCTGGGGTCTGTATTGGTCATCAGATTGGTGCTTGGTGCTATCTGATCTTTTCTGGTCTGTCTTGCATAGAAGGGGCCGGGCTCCTTTCCTCGCCTACATTTTGGAACTCTGCTGGACTCCCACAGGGAAGACAGCTTGGCACTTGGCATACTGGTTCCAGTTAGTGGTATTTCCTCTCTTTCTGGAAGTGACTTCTGTAACCAATAGCACAGTGGCTTAAGGTAACCACACTACGTATCTCACCATCTAGGGTCCTGGTTGGGTGTCCAGAAGGCTTGTCCATTAGAGGGGAAACGAGGAAGATCCTTGCTGTCTCTTTAAGCTTTAGACGCTCTTGGCACTTTGGGTGTTCACAGGCCTTCCTTTCTCTGCGGCTCACCTGCTGGTGGCATCATCTTTATGATGACGGACGAACAGTTAGGCAAGGGCCAGAATGGCCCCATTTCTGCCTCTCTTGACCTGTGTGTCTAGGAAGTTTTGTACCCTTCACTCAAGAACAAAGAAGGAGACGGAAAAATAGGGTTTTGGAACATCAAATGGGAGAATCACTGGAGGCTCTATTACTCTGCTGAGCCACCCAGGACATCAGAAAGTGATTGTGTGTGTGTGTGTGTGTGTGTGTGTGTGTGTGTGTGTGTATCCCTGCAGGCATGTAAGCATGGTGCAAAGGTGGTGTGAGGATATGAGTTCTCAATGAGACCAATAATTTTGGGCAAAAACACGATAGACCCCTTTCACAAAGCTCAGTAGAATTGTAATTAATCTGTTGTCCAGATACCCACTGGTGGTTCTAACACTTGTACTTTGCTGGCTATTACTGTCCATTGAATTCCAATGCTATGGATTAACATCCTCCGGCTGAGTCCTCCTGGGGTTTTGCACACCAGCCTCACGGCATCTCTTGTCCATGTTTGCAGCTCTTTGAATGATTGCTTATCCCTGCATCCGGCTTCACAACGCCTCCAACCTTGTGTAACCTGTACATTTAATTAATGAATCTCTATCGTTCCGGCAGATAATTAATGAATCTGTGAAATTTATAGCCTGACTCAGCAACATCCAGGGCAAAGCCAGCCTCACACTGACACTCAGAGGTGTCATAAACTGTGTGGCCCCAGCATGGACTGCCAATCTGAAGACCCAGGGCTTTCTGGTAGGGCAAAGCTGAGGAACCCAAAGCATCCTGCTGATCATGGGCACTTCAAGGGAACACAGTCCTTGGTCCATCTACACAGATGCACCCAATCCCTGTAGGCAGGCCTTCTGTCTGCTCCATCCTTCCCAGCTTCAGACACAAACTGTCTCCCTGGGCACCCACTCTGACTCAGTGTCTGCTACCCCCTCTCTTCAGCTGGAACCAGCCTGTTCCTGTTCAGGCAAGTCTTGCTGCTGGCCTTGTAGGGACTCCTAACGCACCCCTAGCTAGTGAATTATCAGTCTCATGTTGTCCTTCTACACGGACTATCACTAGCTGTCTCTCGTGCCCACAGTCCTGCCCTTGTTCTCTCCCTTTATCTTTCTAACTCCTTACTCTCCCTCAGACCAGCCATGTACCTTGTACATGTATGCCAGATTGTCCTCTCTCAGACGCCTCTGAGGCCTTCCACCTGTCTCCAGAGAAAGCCTAAATTGTCGCGTAGTTGTGTTCCTCGGTTGATTTTGAGACTGATAACCACTGATGCAGAGGCTTACACAACACAGTTTCAACATCATATGGCTGTGGAGATTAGAAGTCCCACACGGTCTCATGGAGGAGTCAGAGAAGTCGGCAGGACTGTGCTTCCTCCGAGGTGTGAGGAGCTTCCATTTCTCTGCTGTCTCTGTGTTTCGTTGGCTTATGACCCCACAGCACTCCCATTCCTAGTCACACCATCACATCCCTCCGTCTTCCTTGCCTCTTCTTTAATCACCACTGGGACCATAGAGAACCAAAGACCTATGGATACCAGCAAAATCCTTGTTCCTATTGCCACGCCATGACTTCTAGGGTTAGGATACAGACACATTACAAGGCCGTCATCTTGTTTTCCACAAACGGCCTTCAGGAGTCCGCATGGTTTATCCCTTGCTGTGCTCTGACCACACCATTCTGGGACCTGGGACACACAGCACTGGTGAGCAGGCCCTGAGTAGCAGTGCCCCCCCACTCTCCAGTGCGCATCTCCTACTAGGCCAGTCTGAAGAATCCTTACACCGAGTGGCAAAGACGATGGCACAGGGTCTCAAGCCTGGTATCTGTGTCGTCTCTTCCCTCACATATGCAGCTATTCAGCTGCTTCCGGGGTCTTTTCCCCATGAGATCCCATCTTCACCTCTGTCAGCATCCAGTGTGCACACAGGACAGTGTGTCTTGCCTATTGTTAGTCTCCTTGGACAGAACGTAAACAAATGCAGTATCCATGTTGATCAGTCAAGCATCATGTCCCTCTACACCCAGAGCAGAGTCTCAGGTCCAACCTCTGAGACAAACACTTTGTCCTGCCTGTAATGTGCTGTTTCCTGTCATTCACGTGGAGTCTGAGCTGTCCTGAGAGCAATGTTGTATCAGGATAATACACTGCCTAATCCAAGAGTCCTATTTTGTTTTAGGGATTAAGGTCTATCCGTTTATTCTCAAAATGCCCTGCTGTTTCTCTAGATACCTATTTTATGTTGACTAGGGATGAGGTAATGGAATCCTGAAAATGTGTTCGCAGGAAAGACAAGCAAGCAGTACTTAATAACTTATGGTAAATAGGCAGCCCAGTTCCTTCTCTGAAATGTCAATATAAGGCTCAAGGAGACCAGAGGAAAATGATTAATCCAGGATATTGATAAGGATTCTTTAAATTGCTGATTTTAATTTAGGGGTGGGATAGTGAAAGGTATCAAATATGACATTGAGGTTATCTCTCTGGGTAGAGCTTATAGAAGCAAAGTGTGTATGTAGAATAGGAAGGCATTGTGATGTAACATGAGGGCCAGCTTGTTGGGGTTTCCGTCCCGCCCGGTACCCCAACAGCCGGCAAATCCCAAAGAGAAATTACACACAGGACTCCATAAGGTTATAAACTGATTGGCCCATTAGGTCAGGCTTCTCGTTAACTCTTATAACTTATGTTACCCCATTATCCTTATCTACATTAGCACATGGGCTCAGTACCTTTCTCAGTGTTACAGCTTACATGTTGCCTCTTCGGTGGTCTGGACAGGAATGGCTGAGAGAGAGCTTCTGCTTCCAGAATACTCCCAGTCTCTTTGCTCCACCCCTACTTCCTGTCTGGCTTTCCCGCCTATACTGCCTGCCTGGCCAATCAGCGTTTTATTAAAATATGATTGACAGAATACAGATAATTCTCCCGCACCATTTCCCTCTCTTTTTTTTTTAAACAAAGGAAAATACCCATAATCCATTTGTTGGGAATGTGGGCGTAGTATTTCAGGCTACTTCCTGCTGGTTGGGGGCGCTGATAGTCTTAAGGGGACCTAAAGAAAATTTAGAGTTATAATCAAGTCATGACTGGAGTATCCTGTGAGTCTTGATCATCTCAGGCAGCAGTCTTGGATCAGTTCTGGATGTAGACCTCTGTCATCTGGGCCATCTGTTCCTATCGGAGATTTTTCAGGTGGCCTCCCTTGGTCAAAGGTGATTATTCTTAACTCTGAATAAATCCAGAGTCTCTCGTTTTCTGTGGAAACAAAAGCAAAATCTCTTCTCCAAAGTAACATACCTTTTGACTTCAGTTTTGAAGCCAAGGTATTTTCAAAATTCCTATCTTGGATTAGTTCAGTATCATTTATAAACAAAAGTCTTTTAGCAGTTGTTGCTCCTTCCTCAGCAATCAAACAATTTAAAGAGAGCATAATAGCATACAGTATGAAGATTCTCTGTGCATTTTCCATCTTTATGTGGCTTTATTTTAACCTCTATTTCTTTTATTTTTACTTTTACTTTTTGAGACAGGATCTTTGTATATCTTTGTCCGGGAATAACACTATAGACCAGGCTGTCTTTGAACTCACAGAGATCCTCCTGTCTCTTCCTCCCCAGTGCTGGGATTAAAGGTGTATGCTACCACACCTTGAACTCACAGAGATCTGTCTCTGCCTCCCAGGCATTGGGATTAAAGGCGTGTACTACCACACCTTGAGGTCACAGAGGTCAATCTACCTCTACCCCTTGAAGTCACAGAGGCCAATATGCCTCCGCCTCCCAGGCATTGGGATTAAAGGTGTGTACCACCACACCCAACTACTCTCTTTCTTTCTTTTTTTTACATTAAGAACTTTAACTTTTAGCCTGCATATATATTTTTAACACACTGTAAAATGTTTAGAGGTTTTCTTCCTCTTTGAATCTCTCTTTACTGTATATCTCTTTTTCTGACTACATAAGCCTTTAATTTACTAAACAATATGGAGAGCAGTGGCTTTGACGGCTAGATGCAGCCCAGTCCCCAGCTCTTCAGTCTCATGGCTGAGATACCAGCCAGAGCTGTGTTCACTGCCACAACTCTATGGCGTTTCAAGGTCCTTGCTAGCAAGCAAGCTGCAGCATTCTGCTCACAGACCACACTCAGTCGGACTGCCTGCCTGAAAGAGTCAAAGTTTGTCCTGGCAGGACAGCCTAGAAAGCCGGCATTTTAAAACAGCGCAGCGTTTTTCCTGCTACGACTGAAAACCGAAAAGCATGCGTTCAGCTTTTCACCAACAGCATTTAAGTGTTTCGTGGCAGGACCTCTTAATGAGCTGCAAGGTTTTGCAGCTAAGGCTGAGTCAAGAAGCCTCTCTTAGATGAGAGCATTTGCTTGCCTCTAGCAAGCAGAGCAGAACCGAAAAATTGCTGCTACCAAGAAAACATACTTTACTCTATTCTTTCCCAAACTTTCTCAGGCTTTCTGTGGATTCATTTATCCACGTCTGGGCGCCATATGTAGAAAGGAGCTGCGGACAGGCCTGCTTTTCATCCTGCCCGGCTTCCGCACGGCTAGCTTAGTCCCAGAAATAACAACATACAAATTGTATTCATTTAAGCACTGCCTGGCCCATTATCTCTAGAGAGTTAGTTACTGACTAACTCTCATATCTTGATATTAACCCATTTCTAATAATCTGTATCACACCATGAGGTGTGGCTTACCGGGAAAGATTCAGCATGTCTGACCTGGTGGCTGGCTCCATGGCGTAGTAGGCTTAGAACTCTCTTACTTAAACAAAAGGGGGAGGTGTTGTGGGAGTAACTTCCGCTGCCTCAACCAATAATCACTGAAGCAGGAGCCCACAGTGCAGCGGGGAGCGACTTCCGCTCCGTCAGCCAATAGCTGCTGAAATACCAGCCCACTGGGGCGTAGTATATTTCTCTCTTAAAAAGAGAAGCAGTTCCGGATAAGGCCCTCTTGGTTCCGGCTCTTGGTTCCGGTGCTCGGTCTCAGCTGCTGCTCCCGGCTCCTGCTCCAGCGACTAGGCTCCCTTCCTGACGGTTTATGGTGTATGTAAGTTTTACCCCCCGCCAAATAAATAACCCCTTAAAACATAACTGGTGTGGGATTGATTCGTTAATATTGTGAATATTTAGAAATCAAAATGAGAGTCAATACTTGTTGATTACTAATTAAAAGTCAGGGGCATTGCTAATTGCTTGCATTGTCTCAGAATAGATGAAGGATGCCCAAGCAACAGTATACACAAGGTACTCTATAATCAATCTCCTTATAACTATTGATAACCTAGTTGTATAAGTTAGGGTTTCTATTGCTGTCAAGAGACATCATGATCATGGCAACTCTTCTAAAGAAAAACATTTTACTGGGGCTGGCTTTAGTCCGTCATCATGGTGGGAAGCAAGGCAACATGCAGGCAGACAGGGTGCTGGAGAGGTAGCTGAGAGTTAAACTCTGGATCCCAGGCAGCAGAAGTGACTGAGCTACTAGTACTGGATTGATCTTAGGCCTCAAAATCCACGCCAATAACCCAGCTCCTCCATCAAAGCCATATCTCCTAATCTGAACTATTTATGAACCTATGGGGCCATAAGCATTCTAACTACCCACATCTTACTCCCTGGCCCCCATAGGCTTATAGCTACATCATAATGCACAATGCATTTAGTCTAACTTCAAAGTCACCATAGTCTATAAAAGTATCAAACTTGTTTTAAAGCCCAAAGTCTCTTCTGAAATTCATGCCAATCTTTTTCTTTTTTTCCCTTATTTTTTTTTCATTTTTTTTACATACCAACCACAGTTTCTCTTCCCTCCTCTCTTCCTGTTCCTTCCCCTCACCTCCTGTCTACTCCTCTCTTCCCACTCCTCCTCTGTCTCCCTTCAGAAAGGGACCGGCTTCCCATGGGAGTCAACAAAGCATGGGATATCAGGTTGAGGAGGGACCAAGCTTCTCCCGCTGCATCAAGGCTGAACAAGGTATCATAGCACAGAAAATAGGTTCCAAAGAGCCAGCTCAGGCTGATCGCACTGCTAGGGGGCCCACAAACAGACTAAGCTACACAACTCGTGCAAAGGGCCGAGGTCACTCCCATGCCAGTTCCCTAGCTGTTCGTCCAGAAGCCAAGAGCTCCCATTAGCTCAGGTCAGCTGTCTGTAGTTTTCTCGACAGGATCTTGACCCCCTTGCTCATACAATCCCCCTTCCCTCTCTTGAACTGGACTCCTGGAGCTCAACCCAGAGATGGGCTATGGATCTTTATATCTGCTTCTATAAATTACAGGATGAAGGCTCTCTGATGACAATTAGGGTAGTCACCTATCTGATTAGAGGAGAAGGCCAGTTTAGGCACCCTCTCCACTACTGCTAGGAGTCTTAGCTAGGGTCATCCTTGTGGATTCCTGGGAGTTTCCTTGGAACCAGGTTTTTCCCTAACCCCCAAATGGTTCCTCTTTCATTACTCTTTCCCCATTTTCTGCCCCCAGCTTGACCAATCAAATTCCTCACGTTCCCATTCTCCCATCCCCTCTCCTCCATGTCTCCCACTCCCAGTGTACCCAGGAGATCTCATCTACTTCCCCTTCCCAGGGAAACCCACATGTACCACTTAGGGTCCTCTTTGTTTTCTAGCTTCTCTGGGGCTGTGGACTGTAGTCAGGTTGTCCTTTGCTTTACATCTAATATCTGCTTATGAGTGAGTACATACCATATCTGTCTTTCTGGGTCCGTGTTACCTCACTCAGGATGATTTTTTTTCTAGTTCTATTCATTTGCCTGCAAATTTCATGAGTTTGTTATATTTTACAGTACAGTAATACTGCATTGTGTAAATGCACATATTTTCTTTATCCATTCTTTAGTTGATGGGTATCTACATTGTTTCCAGGTTCTGGCTATTACTGATAATGCTGCTATAAACATAGTTGAGCAAGTGTCCTTGTGGTATGATTGATCATCCATTAGGTACATGCCCAAGATTGGTATAGCTGGGTCTTGAAATAGATTGATTCCCAATTTTCTGAGAAACCACTACACTGGTTTCCAAAGTTTACATTTTCACCAGCAGTGGAGGAGTGTTCCCTTTACCCTGCATGCTCTTCAGCATAAGTTGTCATTAGCATTTTTGATCTTAGTCATTCTGACAGGTGTAAGATGGTATCTCAGAGCTGTTTTGATTTGCATTTCCCTGATGGCTAAGGATCTGAATAATTCTTAAAGTGTTTCTTGGCCATCTGAGAGTCTTATGTTGAGAATTCTCTGTATAAATCTGTACCCTATTTTTAAATTGGATTATTTGGTATTTTTGATTTCTTGAGTTCTTTATAGGTTTTGGGGATCAGCACTCTGTCAGATGTGGGGTTTGTGAAGATCTATTCCTATTCTATAGGCTACAATTTTGGTTTATTAGCTGTGTCCTTTGCCTTACAGAAGCTTCTCAGTTTCAGGAGGCCCTATTTGTTAATTGTCTATCTCAGTGTCTGTGCTACTGGTGTTCTATTCAGGAAGATGTCTCCTGTGCCAGTGTGTGCAAGGCCACTTCCCACTTTCTCTTCTATCAGGTTCAGTGTATCTAGATTTATGTTGAGGTCTTTGATCCACTTGGACTTGAGTTTTGTGCAGGGTGATAGCATATGCTAACCCCTGTAAATCAAAATGAAAAAGAAGATCACATACTTCCAACATACAATGCCACAGTTTATACAGTACTTTACCATTCCAAATTGAAGGAAAGGGCGCATAGTGAGGACATACTGGACCACAGCAAGACCAAAAAACAACTGGACAAACTCCAAACTCTGCATCTCCATGTCTGATGTCAAAATGCTCCTCAGATCTCCTGCTCCCTGTGGCTTTGTTGACGGGAACACACTTCTTTCTCTTGGACTGGTTCTACTCCTTGTTAGCAGCTTCCCTCAGTGGGGATCTGGCATTTCCAACATCTTGGGGTCTCCAAGGCAATCCAGGCAACTTTACACAATGGCCTCTCTTGTCCATGCAGGGACACCCCTGACACACACCTGACATTAGAGGTTTTCCTTAGCCATGGAGGGAGATTCTGTAACATCTTTTTGTGTCCTTAACTCTAAAGCCAAAAGCATATGGCCACAGCTGCCAAGCTCTGCCGCTTGCTGGGGCTGGAACATGGCCTTCTCATTCATTAGCCTTCTGTTTTCAGTGATTTCCTTCACTACCGAAGCTTGGCTGCTCTGGAACCTGATCTGTAGACCAGGCTGTCCTTGAGCTCAGAGATTTGCCTGCTTCTGTCACTTCTGCCTCTGGAGTGCTGGGATTAAAGGCGTGACCACCACACCTGGCTCTGAGCTTTTGTTTAATCCATTTTCACAAATTAGAAGTTTAGCTGGGTAGAATCTGAGGTCACCACTCCCTTTATTCCGTTTAACATCGGGATTGTCTTTAATCTGTTTATCTCCTCAAGATGTGTGACTTAGCTCCATTCCACTTCCTGGTGCCCCTTTCTCCTCAAATTATGCGTTGTAAAACTTTCCTTTCTCAATCTGCTTCTTTTCATTATATATCTGTGTAAGCATGGCCACTAATAACCACAAGACACAGTCCACACTAAGCTGTTTTGAACTCTCCTTTGCAAATGCAAATTAATCCAAAACTCTTCAATTTATACTCAGGTAGATTTTTCTCAATGAGGGCAAAAAGCAGCCACATTCTTCACCAAAATATTACAAGAACATTCTCTAGGCCACATACAAATATTCTTCTTCTCTGAAATCTGTTGAACCAGGCCCCCACAGTCCAAACCAACCTTAGCACCCCTGTCTTCTATATCCCTACTAGGATGGTTCATTAAGCCCCACTTAAAGCATTCTACTGCTTTCCTAATTCAAAGACTACACTCCTAAAAAAAAAAAAAAAGCATCATCAGGTTTATCACAGCAACCCCACTACTGGTACCAATGTCTGTCTTAGTTAGGAAGGTATACATCTGACATGCCTCAGAGCTGATGGAAGGCACACATCTGTATGTACCAGACATGCCTCAGACACTGATGGAAGGCACACATCTGTATATACCAGACACGCCTTAGACACTGATGGAAGGCACACATCTGTATATACCAGACACACCTCAGACACTGATGGAAGGCACACATCTGTACATACCAGACACACCTCAGACACTGATGGAAGGCCCACATCTGTACATACCAGACACACCTCAGACACTGATGGAAGGCCCACATCTGTACATACCAGACACACCTCAGACACTGATGGAATGCACACATCTGTACATACCAGACACACCTCAGACACTGATGGAAGGCACACATCTGTATTACCAGACATGCCTCAGAGACTGATGGAATGCACACATATGTATGTACCAGACACACTCAGACACTGATGGAAGGCACACATCTGTATATACCAGACACACCTCAGACACTGATGGAAGGCACACATCTGTATATACCAGACACGCCTCAGACACTGATGGAAGTCACACATCTGTACATACCAGACACACCTCAGACACTGATGGAAGGCACACATCTGTACATACCAGACACACCTCAGACACTGATGGAAGGCACACATCTGTACATACCAGACACACCTCAGACACTGATGGAAGGCACACATCTGTATTACCAGACACACTTCAGAGACTGATGGAAGGCACAAGTCTGTATGTACCAGACACACCTCAGACACTGATGGAAGGCACACATCTGTACATACCAGACACACCTCAGACACTGATGGAAGGCACACATCTGTATATACCAGACACACCTCAGACACTGATGGAAGGCACACATCTGTATTACCAGACACACCTCAGACACTGATAGAAGACACACATCTGTATATACCAGACACACCTCAGACACTGATGGAAGGCACACATCTGTATATACCAGACACACCTCAGACACTGATGGAAGGCCCACATCTGTACATACCAGACACACCTCAGACACTGATGGAAGGCACACATCTGTATTACCAGACACACCTCAGACACTGATGGAAGGCACACATCTGTATGTACCAGACATGCCTCAGACACTGATGGAAGGCACACATCTGTATATACCAGACACACCTCAGACACTGATGGAAGGCACACATCTGTACATACCAGACACACCTCAGACACTGATGGAAGGCCCACATCTGTACATACCAGACACACCTCAGACACTGATGGAAGGCACACATCTGTACATACCAGACACACCTCAGACACTGATGGAATGCACACATCTGTACATACCAGACACACCTCAGACACTGATGGAAGGCACACATCTGTACATACCAGACACACCTCAGACACTGATGGAATGCTCACATCTGTACATACCAGACACACCTCAGACACTGATGGAAGGCCCACATCTGTACATACCAGACACACCTCAGACACTGATGGAAGGCACACATCTGTATTACCAGACACACTTCAGAGACTGATGGAAGGCACACATCTGTATATACCAGACACACCTCAGACACTGATGGAAGGCACACATCTGTATATACCAGACACACCTCAGACACTGATGGAAGGCACACATCTGTATTACCAGACACACCTCAGACACTGATGGAAGACACACATCTGTACATACCAGACACACTCAGACACTGATGGAAGACACACATCTGTATATATCAGACACACCCCAGAAATCTTTGCAAGGTACTTATAGTTGGAAACTAGAGGCAGAGAGAATGCATTAAACAGATTTAGAAGGTGCTTTATGTTCAAAGTTGCAAAACTATCACTGACAGTTGCTTCTTCAACAAAAATTATGGAATCCAGAAAACAAGGAATTAATTACCATCTTTAAAGTGCTAAATAAAAAGCCTGACTGCCAACTAGAATTCCATTACTGCTGCTATTCGTAGACAACTAGAATATAATGTAAAAAAAAAGTCTAAAGGAATCACACAGATAAACTCTCAGAACATGCAAAGACTATAGCAAAGCCACTAGATACAAGATAAATATATAAAATATCAATTTCATTTTATCTATAATTAATACCAATACAAAATTCTAAAAAAATCAAAGCTATCACCTATAGTAAAGTACCAAATGTCCACATGAAAAACACATGTTAAGCCAGGTGTGGTAGGACAAGCCTGTAATACCAGCACATGGGAGGCAGAGGCTGGAGGATGAAGGGTTCAAGATCTTCCTCGGCTAAATTGTGAGTTCAAGACTAGCTTGGGCAACTTGAGGCCCTGTCTCAAGAAACAAAAGAAAAAAATCTATGTATCAGATGCTCATGAACACATATACACACTCAATCATGTGACACTTGGGTTACTGTTTAGTGGTTTTTAAATTGTAAGTTTGGATTAAAGTATTTGTAAGGTCTCTGGCAATTTGAAATTCTGCAATTATCTCCCTTACCTTCATGTGTTCAACACATCCCAGCAGTGTATTCACCAGGAACCAGACACCATACTAACCTGATTTGATGTGGGATTGATTACCCTCTGTATGCTGTGACTACCATTAATGAATAAAGAAAACTGGCTTGGCCAGATAGGATAGAACAGAGCTAGGTGGGGGGAAGCTAAGCTGAAGGCTGGGAGGAAGAAGGTAGAGTTAGGGAGAAGCCATGTAGTCCCGCTAAAGCCAGATGGAACTTTACCCAGTAAGCCACTGCCATGTGGTGATACACAGATTAATGGAGATAAATTAAATTAACATGTAAGAGTTAACCAATAAAAAGCAGAGCTAATGGGCCAAGCAGTAATTTAAATAATACAGTTTCTGTGTGATTATTTTGAGGCTGAGCAGCCAGGAACCAACAAGTGGCCTCCTTACAACAAATTGGTGTTCCAATGTGGCCGACTAAATATGGAAAGCTTGGAAACAAATTCTAGAAACAGAAAAACAAAGTTTAGACACATTTTTTTTGGGGGGGAGCTGGTGGTATACAGCAGCTCCTTTAAGAGAGGTTTTCCTGATCCAGCGGTAGCAGAAAAAAAAAAAACCAGAAGTTTTGAAATGCTGGCTTTCTGGGCTGTGCTGCCAGCACAAACTCTAACTCTTTCTCAGGAGGTCTGGGTATGGAGCAGTTAAATGGGGTTTGTGAACAGAGTGGTACAACTTACTAATGACAACATAGACCCTCTGTGCACCTAAAAATGGGGCAGTGTGCATGGCTTTCAGAGGCATCAAACAGCTCTGCCATGCTGGACTGGTGGGGACCAGCAACGGTGCCGCTTAAGTTTATAAGAAAAGCTTAGCATTTTAAGAAGCAAAAATTAATTACAGATCCACAATAAAGACAGATTCGGATAAAAAAGACCTCTAAATGAGTTATAGTGTTGGATAAATGTACATAGGCTTGGGAGAAAGAAGAAATAAAGCATAGAGAGCTACAGAGCACAGACAGTCAAAGAGTAATAGAGTAAAAACAAACCATGTAAAGACAGAATATACACAGAGAGTCTGGAGTATGTATATTATTGTGTTTTCTTTGAAATTTTTGACTGTGAAGGAGTTAAGTAACCAACATATATACCTTAAAGGTATCTTGACTTCAGAATTTGAGTCTAAAGATATGTTGCTTTGGAAAAGGTTCTTTTTTGTGTCCACAGAGGATGAGAACTATGAATTGCTCTCAGACTAATATGGATTGCTCTCAGACTAATATGATTTGATAGACCAAGACCCTCTGAAAGATTGCTGTGAACACCCCTCAAAAATTAGTCTGCCCAACAAAAAGCAAGTAGTAGTTTGGAGAAAACTATGCCCAAATTCCCTAAATGATTGTTTATAAATGTTTGTTTACATTTAAAGGGGGATATGCTATAGAGATTTGCATTGGTGTGAGTCTTGTTCTATTGATGTACATTTCTGCTCTTGATTAAGGTATTATGTTTGTGTAATTCATTTAAAAATGTAATGTATAATTAAGACATATAGGTTAATAGATAATCATCTATAATAGTCAAGCCTGTAGTAATGTTAGTTAGGTTTTCTAGATATATATAGATATATTTCAGTTAGATAGGTATTCTTCAAATCTTTCAGAGACTTTAAGAATATAGCATTTAAAATGTTTTAAGAACTTAAGATTTTTCATGACAGTGAGACACATCTACTCCTGGCAGCACCAATCTACATCAAGAGGAAGATGGATATCAAAGAGGCTCCTTATGGAGTTGGTTAGCCATTTGGGCAAGAGATTGCTCTTGCCTGGACTGTTGCATAAACTGGACATGCAGGACCCACTGAGCAATGACTGCTGAACTGGCCTAAAGGTGAGATGGCCCTTAGGGGTTCCTGCTTCATTAAGGAGTCTGCCAGACATTCTGCATAATACAGAAGAAAGTGACTGGCAAACTGCCAGTATAGATGGAACTGTCTTTGAAATTTCTTGCTTTGTGGAAAAGTCTTCTGGATACTATGGGCCTGTAGGCTGAAGATAGATGCTCCAATGCTACAGAAGAACTTTGAGTGACTGTCCAGGCAGCGAGGTGTCTCTCTCAATTCTAGAGTTTTAAAAGTTGCTTACAATGCACTTCCTGTTTACTTAGGTAATATTATATTCTTCTGGAGTCTTTCATGGAGTTGAAGAGTAGATGGTAATAATATAGTTTTCCTTGGTTATGATAAAAGATAAAGTAGATATAAATATTGTAACTATAATTCTTGCTTGATACCTGCTTTGTTATATGTAATTTACTATGTTAAAGTTAAAGCCTTCTTTTTTCATTTAAACAGAAAAGGGGAGGTGACATGGGATTCCCCTATGTATGTTGTGATTACCATTAATGAATAAGGAAAACTGGCTTGGCTTGATAGGGTAGAACAAAGCTAGGCAGGGAAAACTAAACTGAATGCAGGGAGAAAGAAGGGCAGAGTTAGAGAGAAGCCATGTAGCTTTACCTGGTAAGCCACTGCCACATGGTGATCCACAGATTAATGGAGATGGGTTAAATTAATATGTAAGAGTTAGCCAATAAGAAGCTGAAGCTAATGGGCCAAGAAGTGATAAATAATACAGTTTCTGTGTGATTGTTTCAGGGCTGAGCAGCTGGAAACCAACAAGCGGCCTCCTCACTACACTGATTAACAAAATACAGATGGAAAGTACTTGCTGAATAAAAGACGGAAAGGGGAAATAGGATGTAACCCAGGCACACCTTCAGGGAGCTCCCAGTCTGGTGGGGCCCTGAGCAGATGTCTGTGTGGAGAGGCCTGCGTGCTGGGAGAAGGTGTGGAGAAGCAGCCCAGACTGGCCTTCTCAGAGGAAGGGTGACAAGACAACAGAATTAGCCAGGTCTTAGTGGAGGGGCAGGGATGGCGGGGTGACCAGGGTGTGTGTGAAAAGGCCCTTCTCCCCAGGTACCAGGCCTACACCCATTTATTCCATCTTGCACCGCTGAAATGTTGACTACAGAGAAAGCCAACCTTGGTCCCTCTTTCTCTCCTCCTGCAGGGGATAATGACAATGGGATTCTGGCACCCAGTGTATTCTGTGAAAGCAAAACAGCCCTCAGACCCTCCCTACACAGCAGCACGGCTTGTCAGTCAGAGCTCTGGCAGCACCCCTGGCCATCTGCAGCTGCTCTTCTGCCTCTGACTGCTTCCCTACCTCCCTCACCATGTGCAGAGCCAGGTGTCTGTCAAATTCCACAATGCACCTCGGCTCACCACAGTTTGGAACCACCCATACTAAGACGTCTTTCTCAAGCATGGTGGAGTCTAACCCATGTGTGCATGTATGTGCCTGTGCACATACTTAGGTGTTCCTGCTAACCTATATGTGCATGTATGTGCCTGTGCACATACTTAGGGGTTCCTGCTAAACCATGTGCGTGCATTTGTGCCTGTGCATGTACTTAGGTATTCCTGCTAAACCATGTGTGCATCAGTGTGCTTGTGTATGTACTTAGGTATTCCTGGTAAACCATGTGTACTTGTATGTGCCTGTGCACATACTTAGGTGTTCCTGTACAGGTGGTGCTGGAGGGCAGGTTTGGCTTCTTCCCCTTACTCCCTGCCCACCTTGTTATTTGAGATGGCCTCTCACTGGCCTGAGGTCTACTTGGTAGTGGCCTAGGTTGGCTGTCCAGCAAAACCCAGCTATCTCTGCCTCCCTGGCACGAGTGCCACAGTCCTCCATTGTTGCTAGTTTTGTTTTTCTTATATGCTCTAGGGACCAAACTCATATCCTCTTGCTTTTCAGGTAAGCATTATACTAGCCAAGCCTTGGGTGGGCCTATACTATGCTATCTACACTAGCTCTAGTCTTGGATCTTGATTTCCTGTTCATTCTTAGGACAAAGGTCCAGCCTTGTCTTACTGGAAAAGCCTACAGGAAGGTCAGAGGGCAATAGAGGAGGTGGTCCAACCTTTTCCCTATGCTGTCCTTTATCCCCTGCGAGGGTCCATCCTTCAAGACTTCAGCAATATGACCTCGGCAGTCTGGAAAAGAGATGAGGAAGAAAGGCAGGGATCTTTGGGCAGCACAACTGTGAGTATTTCTTCAACCACCAAGCAATGATGAGAATTTGCTCATTTCTGTACTAAGCATAAGGCTTCTCACAAACAGACACACACACACACACACACACACACAGCTTAAAAATATGAAAAAGGAAGGGGATAATTTAGTAAAAGCTGTGCTGTGGACCCAGCCAAAATGGCTCAAAGGAACAGCAGCCATGCCCGGTGGGAGCGCTGCCTCCATAGGAGCATCCTGAGAAGGGGGGCACCAGAGCTCTCCACCACCAGAAGGGCTGGAAGAGCAGCGAGCAAAATAGTCTGCTGGCGAGGAGGAGTTTTCACGAAAAACACAATTGTTGTGGCAGAAACCATGGGTAATTACCACCACATTCACCAGATTCCAGCCCAGCGGCTCCCAGGGGGGCAGGCGGCTGCCATTTGGGGAAGGGATGTAGTTCAGACATGAGAGTCGGCGCCAACACGTCAACAGGTAGACCTCCCTCGGTGGACCTCCCCATGAAGGGTGTTGAATTATTTGCAGCCATGTTTGAAAAACAAGCCAGATATATCTCAGGCTGGAGAGATAGCTGGAAATGAGGGGAAATTGATTTTTTTCCATATTCACCGCCAGAGATTGCTGGCCCGCACAGCTATATGCAGATAGAGGACTCCGGGCCGCTTATCATGCCAGTGATAGATCCCACACTGTCTCTAAGAGAATCAATCATTAATTTAAATCACTTACAGCACGGCAGTTAGCTTTTAAACCCATTGTCTCCTGTGTGGGAAGAAATTGAGTAGCTTGTGGGTGCACGGGCTTAGGAATTAAAGTGATTTTTTTTTTAAAGAATGGGTCATCGCTGACAGGTCATCTAAAGCCTGGTTTTTACTCCATCATTTAAAAGAAAGATTTTATTTCAAAAATTAATATTACGGAAGTAATGCAGGCTTGTGGAAAATCCTAGTAGCTCTAGCAAAGTGGGAGCTGGACTTTGTTCACCCTCTGGCTACAGACTGCAAGATCAAGCCCTTGGCCAGGGGACCATAGCCTTCTTCCCTGCCTGGCTCATAAAGAAACACCAGTGGGCACAGGCTAGCTTGGCTGAGGGTTTTCTATGCCCCATCCATAGCCATACACCACCCAGCAACTCACAGATCCGTCTGAACCAGAAGTCCTCTGGTCTGATCAGCTGTGTGTGCCTGGTTCTGTGAGGTCTATGAAGAGCACAGCCTGGACCTCTAGGGGTGAGAACTCAGGGAAGAGGTGAGAGCCAACCTCTGTTTGAACCTGTCCATACTGGGGCTACCACCAGGGCAGGAGATATGCTCCACAGGCCTGAGAAGAGTCTAGACTATCTAGGGTGCAGCATGAAATGAAGGGCCCCATGGGTCCCACCTGCTAAGAAAGCCCCAGTTCAGAAGGCTCAGGAGGACCTAAAGCCATAGAGTGACCATTTACTTCTGGCTGAAACAAACATTGCAGACAGTGGAGCGTCTCAGCCACGTGTATCTGGATTTCTGGTGGACTCCAGTTTCAATAACTTTTCCCATTATCAAGGAGCTTAGAAGGTCAAAGTTCCCACAGTAATGATAGCCAGAGTGAGAAAGAGCAGCTCTTTTAGGTACAGAATGTTCTAGATGCTGTAGTGATGGAAGCGGAACTCTCATCAGCAATGGAAAATCAGTAGTGTTTTTTTTTTTTGTGTGTGTGTGTAGTTACATGCTCCTGTGTGTGAGTGTGTGCTCCTCTGTGTGTTTGTGTGAATGTGTGTGTATAGTTACATGCTCCTGTGTGTGTATATGTGTCTGTAGTTGCATGCTCCTGTGTGTGAATGTGTGTGTGTGTGTGTAGTTAAATGCTCCTGTGTGTGTATATGTGTCTGTAGTTCTGTAGTTACATGCTCCTGTGTGTGTATATGTGTCTGTAGTTACATGCTCCTGTGTGTGTATATGTGTCTGTAGTTACATGCTCCTGTGTATGTATATGTGTGTGCATGTATATATGTAGCTACATGCATCTGTCTGTGTGTTTGTAGTGACATGCATCTCTGTGTATGTGTGTGTGGATAATTACATATACCTATGAATGTGATGTAAGTCAGAGAACAACCTCAGGTGTTGTCCATGGTACCACCCACTGCTCTGAGACTCATCACGCAGATGAGGTTGCAAGGCCATCGAGCTCCAGGGATGCACCTATCTTGCCTCTCCAGCTCTGGTATTATAAATACCATCATGCCTGGCTGTTCTGGAAGATAAAACTCAGGTCCTTGTACTTGCAAAACAAGGCTCTTTAACTACTTACACTGAGCTGTGTCCTCAGCCCCGTTAAGACACTCACCTAGGAAAATGGTCTGAGTGTCACCACTTGCTGCAACCCATCTCAGACCCAGCCGATACCGACACAGGCCTGTTAGCTCACTATGGATGCTGAAATGCTGGCGTGAGCTTGCAGTGCAGTGTGCCTCCTGAAGGCTCCAATGCAGCTGCCTGCATCCTGGACCCATGGCTCCCTCTTCCATCCTCACAGACGGGGTAGAGCATCTCATTCTAGGCCTCAACTTCTGCTTCTGGAGTCTGCCTCCTCCCCAGACCTTAGTGTTGCACCAGCACCACCGTGAACTCATTTGCAAAGCTCTTGTATGCCATATCAGTCACAGGCACAGGCTCTGGGCAGCGAGGTGTGGACATTTTGGGGGGAGTCATTAAGCTTCTGCAAGAATGATGTAACAAGATTGACAGTAATGATCGCTATGAGCAGCTTGCTGACCCTTATTTGGAACCTGATGATTACAAAAATCCTTTTTAGACTACAGCTCCATAGACCCTGTAGCTCCATTTTACAGAAGAGTGAAATGAGATCCCGAGGGGCTCTGCTCATGGTGTCCCATGGTGAAGCTCTGCCCTGGAGCACAGTGCTTGATGCCAAGTTAATTTCACACCAGCAGCAGGGCAGACCAGCAGGGAAGGGTCCCTTCCTGTCTGGGCGGTGCCTCAGCTCCTGGGCACTTATGACAGGGCCACCTTGAGTCCACTTCGTGGAAGTGCACCCTGGCCAGTTCTGGCCCTGATTTCTGTCACTTGTCATCCATCCTCTGTCCCCAGATTCAGCACAGAAAGCAAAAGCTGAGGTATGGTGCATGCGGCAACAGACCTCCAAGCCGAGTCTCCGGGCCCCACTGGGACAACCTGTCCCTCTGTTTGGAAAGGTTAGGGAAGATTTCCCAGAGGGTGAGACATTTGAGCGGAGACTTGAAGGTGAAGAATGAGGGATATTTTAGCAGGGTAGGGCTGGTGTGGAGCACAAATCAGGCAGAGGAAATCTCCAGCCCAAGACAGAGAAAGTGTGCGAGATGGGGGCGGGGGCAGAGTAAAAAAGATGGTGACATAGAAAGTCAAAGAGGCACGGAATCAGGAAGAGGAAAGTTTAGAGAGGCAGATGCAGAGAGAGCCAGAGCCAAATGCAAGGGTGGGGGTGGGGGGAAAGAGAGACAGGGAAAGGATGCTTGGGGACACACTGGGGACCAGGATGGAGGCAGAGATGTGCAGGCGGCGGGTCTGCGTGGGAAAAGGGCAGAGGTGTGAAAATGGTCATGCAAGATCCTGCGTGGCAGAGTGCAGCAGGCAGGCCCACAGGCAGCGAGGCCCATGACGACCCCATGTCCTGCTGTCGCTGCCACAGCTTGCTTAGTGATACAGCCTGTAGGAAGTCCCTCAACTTCCCAGGGGCTCGCTTTCCTCATCGAGCATAGGGTTAGATCAGATTATCTATTGGTCTCTCAGCATGCCATTTACCCCCGGAACTTCCCAAGTGTGGCTGGCAGAATGGGTAACCCACCCTCAGGATGGAAGCTGCCATTCCACTCCAAACCCAGCTTGTGTCTGCTAATGGCGTGGTAATGGGAACCAGAAAATGCCAGGGTCTGGGGACCAGAGAACCAGGGAGAGACCCTCCATGTTCAGGGCTGAGGCTAAAGTGGGAACTGACACTAGCTAGGGATATGTCTAGATAGGACAGGGCAGTGGGGAGAGGCAGATCCCCTGGGTGGCCTCTACTCCATAACCCAACAGGAGCAAAGCTAGTCACATGGTCTAAGTTGTTACAGATGCGAAGAACTGGAAGCCGCCTGAGCACCTGTGCACAGAGGACGACGGAGTAAATCAGGTGCGTCTGCACAGCTACATGTTGGGGCCATTAAAAAACACATTTGTGAAATGTTAACGGCCCGGAAAATGCTTATACCAAAACATTAGGGACAAAACTACTTTCCACTCTCTGGGTTTTGAACCATGAATATGAGTTAGCCATTCAAAATTAAATGTAAAAGGTAATAAATAGGTGAGGATGTTTCATAATAATCATGTGTGTGTGTCTTCATGAACACACGAATGGGTGGATGTGAATGACAGACACCAAGATGCTGTGTGTATTATTTCTAAAAGGGAGAATTTGGATGGTTGTTAGCTTTGCATACGTTTCTGTATTTCCAATATTTTATAAACATGGAGTTTTATTTTGAAAATAGCAATATACTTGCATGCATATATATATCATGTATGTTATATATTATTATCTGTTTATATACAGCAAATCTGGGTCCATATACATATTAAGAAATGGCTATTTCAATGTGTGGGAGATGGTACAGTCAAAAAAAGCTTGTGTGCAAATGTGAGGTCATGAATTCCAACTCCCACAACCACGGGGTGGGGGACCATGATGGGCAGGTGGATGTTTGCATCTTAGTGTTGGGAAGAGACACAGGAGGATCCTGGGAGTTTAGTGGTCATGGAGACTAGTTACATCGGTGAGCTTCAGGTTCAATGAGACCTAGTGACACTCAGTCAACATTTCACTTCTACACACACTTGTGTACATGCTCATGAACACCTGCACACACACGCGCGCGCACACACACACACACACACACGTGCGCACGGTGTGGAGGAGACTGTTTGCATTCCCTTAATGCTATTCCCAGGAGATTTCTTGAGCTTCATACATAGAGTCCTTCCTCTGGTGAACCGAACACCCACTGAGATGATGGATTTTTGTCGCATTCTGATCCTGAAGAAACCTCAAAATTAATGGGGAAACAAGGCAAGCTGTTTCTGTGAAGTTACTAGCTGGTGTGTTCTTCACAACTCATAGAAATATCCGCACGACCATTTGCTATGATCTGAACAACCCTCAAGCATACATGTCAAAAACTCAGTTACCAGTGGTATGGAGAAGGCGGGCCAGTGAGGATGCTTTAACCTTTACCGTAGATGGACTGACTTTGTTGGAAGGGAGCCTGAGACAGGGAGTTGGGTCCTTTGCCCTCTGTCCTCTGTCATGGGAGAGCACATCATCCCTTGCAGGGGGTTGCTGCACCTAAGGCACCATCTTGATAGGAGAAAACATCCCTTGCTGGACACCAGATCTGAAGAGACTCTGACCTTGGGTTTTCCAGCCTTCAGAGCAAGCCATGTTATCCTTATAAATGACCCAATCTGTAGTATTGTCCTAACAAAACAAAACAAAGGTGTAGGCAAAGCTAGAGTGAGCATCCTACCCGAATCCTGGGGATGAGGACCAAGACGAGGCATCTCACCTAGAGCTGGGGCAAGACCGACCCACATCCGGATGCCACCAGATATAAGCTGCCGTTCCCTTCGTCCCCTAGGAGGTCCTGCTCCAGGACCATGCTCCAGGAAAATTCCTGCTGGGCTGTTTCTGCTGGAGTCAAGAGTCGGAGGGGGGTGTGGAAAGGAGGGGGCCAGCTTTCCCAGACACCCACTCATGTTGGGGTTGATGAAACAAGAACACTATTCTCCAAACACCTATGTTCTGTGAGCATTCCCACAACTTGAAGATCAATCTGCACAACACTTATCCCATGCTTGCACTGAGATCTTTCTTTGGGATGATCTCAGACAGACTTCAGAAGAACACCGCCTTACACAAATGTCTCCGTAAATACACTGCTCAAAATTTTTATTCTTAGTGTATCGGTAGCTTTTCAGTCCATTAGAGTGTTATTAGTCAGTCTTCATAAAAGTACTATGCATCTTTATTAAAAATGGAAGTTCACATCATTTTATGTTCCCATAAAAATGGGTGGTGGTCGCTTTGATTAATTTCTTTCCATACAGTGAACTTTACAGCAAATTGGACACTGTAATTCAATTCCTATTTCTGCAGATTTTTTTGTTGGTAGAAAATTGATATCATTCATATGTAATCATATTGCCTTTGCAAGAGATATTTAAGAAATAATATCCTGAGGTAATGATCGCATGGCTTAATTATTAATGCCATACTTTCACACATGGCAGCTGCACACATTCCTTCTGCAAGCTTGACTTCTATTGGAAAATATTTCTTCAATCTGAGTTCAGGGGCAGGAGTACAGGTATGTACTGAATTCAGGAGCATGCATTATCCATGTACACCCATGTGTGTACATTAGCTCTTCAGGAGTGTTTCTTTTCTTAGCAGCTTGGAGCCAGAAGGTCACATGAAAGGTGAGACTTGACAGGTAAGTGTCTCCTGCTACCCAACGTCCAAGACGCCAGACAAACTCATGGGGTCTCTTTAGAATGAACAGCTCTAAACTAAATACAAGTTTTCTGAGTTTGGATGCTGAATTCAGGTCTTCCAAAGTCATGAAATACACTTTATTTTGTGAGCAGATGGGGATTCCTTTAAGGCACTGGCATTTGAGACTGCCAAGGCTGGCCCTCTTGAGCAGCAGCAGGAGACCCACGGAAGGACACACGGTGATGCTTACTAAGGCCTAGAGGCCATGGCCAAATGACACCCAGCTCATGGACTTCACAGGGGCTTCCCAAGCACTCTAGGTGCTCTCTGCCCTTGTCTTCAGAAGCAGACAAGACCATGGCCTCTTGGGAAGTCTGTCCTCTCAAGACCTTGCCTTCTTTCTCAGTTCCACCCTCTTCTTCCTCACTCTCAACAGACTCCTGTTGTTTTGGCCCCCAAGATTTTCTTTATGGTTTTGTTCTCTTCTGCCTCCCCACTGGGACTCCCTCTCTGAGGGCCTCACATAAGCTTCTATGACTTGATCTGGGGCATGACGGAATGTGTGTCATCTAGCAACCACATTATGGCTAATCAAATCTGGGACTCCTTCGGCTGGCCTTGAATGTTGGCCATGAGGCCAGCTGAGCCTCTCTGGGCTCTGAGTATCCCTTTGATGTCTTGCAGAGGATGGTGGTAGCTGCCATCTGAGCATAGGTCTTGGTAGAGTCCACACTGTGGAGGCATGGACACCCTGGACACAGAGGCCAGGAAGCTCTGAGAAACCAGGAAAGCGGATGTGTTAGAGGGACAGTGAGGAAAACATAGCTGGATAGGCTGTTTCCATGAATCCTGTATTCTTGATACTCTCCTCCCAGACAAGGGTCAGGGGCCTTGTGGACTTTATGCTGTGTGGCAGCTAAATGCCAATAGCTCATGGAGGAAAGCAAATTTTTGAAAAACTTATGTGTGGGGGGGGGGGGAATGTAAGAGGTCAGAAGGTGTTGGATCCTTTGGAGCTGGAGCTGCAGGCGGTTGTGAGCTTCCCGATGTGAGTGCCAGAAACCAGCTCGGGTCTTTAGCAAGAACACCACTTCTCTCCAGTCCCAGAAAGAAAGTTATTACCCAAGGAAAATCAAACAGAGCCGATGATAGGAGCTTGCCCTAACATGTACTTTTTTTTTTTTTTGCCTTTGGTGGTACTGTGTAGCGTGAATTCTAATTGTTCTTAATGAAAACCTGGAGTCAGATATTAGGGGGTGAAAGCTGAGAGATCAGAGAAGCCATGCAGCTAGCCACTAGAGAGCCCTTTCCCCTCTATTGAATCCTCAGACCTAAAGGGCCGATCCTGTCCTCAGACTACTTAGCTCCTGTCTCCTCCGGCCTTATCTTCCTCTCTCTATCCAGCCATATCACTCCTGTCTCCACCTCCCTAGTGCTGGGATTAAAGGCGTGTGATCCCAAGTGCTGGAATCACCATTGTGTGAGCTCTGTTTCTCCTCTAGATAGATTCAATCTCCTGTAGCCCAGGGTGGCCTTGAACTAACAGCGACCCCCCTGCCTCTGTCTCCTGAGTTCTGGGATTAAAGGTGTGTGCCACTACTGCTTGCTCTCTAGTGGCTTAGCTCTGGACTCTGGTTTTCGGGCAAGTTTTATTTGTGAAAACAAAGCAGAACCTTCCTTGCCTCGTGAAAACTGGATGAGCATTCGAGTGCCAGACCACAGCCTAGGGTCTCAGTAGGTTAATCATCCATGGTGTATTTAAACTTGCAATGTCAATCAGGCAGACCTTGAACTTGGAATCTCAGGTCTCTAAGGGCCTCGGAGTAGTTGAGATTACAGGCCTGGGCTACTGGGCTTGGCCTGGTGTGTTCATTATGGAAAACAACCGCTCCCTAAGAGACTACAAGGCGTGGTGAGTGGTTTACTTCAGTCAGTTTTGTCAAGGGCACATATGAGAAAATACACAGAAATACAGGGACACACTTGAGAAACATACAGAGGCATACTTGAGAGAAACAGATTCACACATTCACATTAATGCAGTGCACCGAACAGAGAGAGACCCACACAATATACCCTCAGACACAGTCAGAAACACATATGAACACAGTCACATATACTTACAGCCAACAGGATTACAACAACACCCTCAAACAGACAAACACACAGATAGTCTCACATAGACACACATACTTACCAACATACATTCACACATATGCACAGTATTTTTACATACACAGTATACCTTCACTAGGATGACTTCACAGACACACACACACACACACACCTCCTCCACACTCCCACACTATTTGGGGCACACTTAGTTTAGCTTTCTCAAGGGAGAAGTTCTGAGACTCTGGCCTCAGAAGCTGTGTCTAGAAGAAACCACACAGAGAAACATCTGACACCTACTGGGTGACCCTTGTACTCTGCCCAAATCGACTCCTAGGAGCAGAGTGGGGCACTGCCTGCCTCTAGAGCAGGGGGCGGCAGGCCCTACCCTGCCCTGCATTCCTGAAGCTCTCGTGGATCTATGGGAGGAGTCCTTACCAGCATAAGACTCAAGTGTAACATGAAAAGGCCTGTTTGTTATTTGGGTTTTCTGTTCTGCCCGGCCCCCCAGCTGTTTAGTCCCAGAGAAAAATCACACACAGATCTCTGTAAGTTATAATGCTGATTGGCCCATTAGGTCAGGCTTCTTACTGGCTAACTCTCACATCTTGATTAACCCATTTTTCTGATCTATGTTAGCCATGTGGCTCAGTACCTCTTTCAGTGGGGCAGCTCACATCCTGCTGCTTCGGTGATCTGGGCAGGAGTGGGAAGAATCAACTTCCTCCTCCCCAGAATTCTCCTGCTCTCCTTGCATCATTCCACTTCCTGTCTAGTTTTTCCACCTACACCTCCTGCCTGGCCAATCAGCATTTATTTAAAACATGATTGACAGAATATAGACAATTCTTCCGCACCACTCAAGTTGTATAAATGAGTGTTGGGTGGCTATATCCTTACCAGATCCTTGTGTTCAGGGGCTCTCCCAGGCACTGCTTCTGCCCTGCATGGACCAGCACAGCTCAGGGGCTCTCCTGGGAACAGGGTTCATCCTTCCCACATCCATAGAAGCCCTGGTCCTAAGCACCAATTTTCTATATGTGGTGGGTGGTGGCCAGATAATTGTGCCCCTAGGGGCTGTGACTATCTTTACTGGGATGTCCCAAAGGACAGTTTGAACCCTAATCTTTTTACACATCTTCTGCCTGGCCTCTGGGACATGGGTCTCCTTTGGTGGCTTTCAGCTTAGTATGTCCTGGTTGATACCCAGCTCTCAGCCTCTAACCCTAAAGAGAGTCCGAGAAAAAGGCCCACTCTTCGTTTCTTGCAGCTCCTGCCATGAGAGCATCTTAGAGGACTTGTGGGCCTACATTTAGAGCCCCACGTGGACAGAAAAAGCGGTCTGCTTTTGTTTAGCCTTGAGCACACGGACTCATAAGGAGTTGTGCTCTGGTGGCATCATGTGACGTTTCTAAATAGGAACTTTGTCCTTGGCCATCTGGACAGTCCAGGGAGGGCTGCCCTTGTTGGAGGAAGAGAGGATGCGTGTTGGTTCCCGGCTGCTCAGCCCCGAAATAATCACACAGAAACTATATTATTTAAATCACTGCTTGACCCATTAGCTCTAGATTCTTATAGGATAACTCTTATATCTTAATTTAACCCATCTCCATTAGGTTGTGGCCTACCAGCAAAGTTTCAGTACATTTGTCTCTGGTGGCGGCTCCACAGCTTCTCTCTGACTCCGCCCTTCTTCCTCCCAGAAGAGTTTAGTTTTCTCTGCCTAGCTCTGTTCCCCTATAGCTCTGCTATAGGCCCAAAGCAGTTCCTTTATTAACCAATGATATTCACAGCACACAGAGGGGAACCCCACATCATTCCCTGACTTTCCAAGTACAAAGAGTAAGGATTTGGAGTCGATATGAGCATTAGAGTGTCATCCACACGCTGCTGGCTGTGTGCTAACAGGGACTGGGGACTTGGGAATGATGGTTCCATCTCTCCCAGTGAGCAGGGAGAAAACAAAACAGAAGAACACAGGAGTCAAAGACTGAAGACCTTGAAAGGCACATTTGGGGAGAGGGATGAATTCAACAATTCCACAGGGGGTCGCTCCCTAGGTGGGCTCTGCCGCACAGGTAAAGACTCTGACTGCAGAGACACTGGTAGCCTCAGAGCAGAAATTAATGAGTGTAGGCACAGGGGTCTCACAAGGCTGCAGACTCCACACTTTTCAAGATCTACCACTACACACAAGGAATACACAGAAGAGAATAAACCTTTCTGGTGCAAAAAACAAGCAAACAAAAAATTTGAAAAATGAATATCTCTATATCACTTAAAGGGGTGAAAAAGAACAGATGAGTGTGTGTGGCTCTCACACACACTCGCACACTGACACACTCACTCTCACACACACCCACACACCCACACACTCACACACACTCACACACTGTGCTGTCAGTAGAAGGGAAGTGTGTCCAGCCATGCTCCCACAGCCAGTCCTACAGGACCAGGACCATTCGTTTCCCTCATAGGATCAGTGCTAGGTATGGACACCTCAGCTCAGCACAGAGCCCAAGCAAGTCACTTTGGAGAGAAAATCAAATCGGCAGGATCTGCAGGGCCTGCGGCATTTCAGAAGTGGTTCTGAGGGCCCGGCTGTCCACTGGATGGGAGCCCTTGGCAAGTGCGGGCTGGGAGTGCCCACTTTGTACTCTGTGACATCATTTCCACACTGAACCGGCATCGCGGCGGCTGCAGAACACAGTCCTGAGCTATACTCAAGGTGGGAGACTGGGGAATATTGCCTTCGTGAAAAACCCAACCTTTGTCTCCCTTTGCTACTTGTAACCTGTAACTGGCATGAAGGTGTGTGTCTTGGAGGATTCCAGCTCCACTGAGCCTGGTGTGAGGGAGCACAGATGTACAGCCCCTATAAACTGCATCTTTGTGTTTAACTCAGCTAATCAGCTCACCGTATCAAAACTTCCTAAGGGGCTGGCTCTCGTTCAAAGGCCCAGTAAAGCTGCTATTACTGTGACCCTGAGCTGCCTTGCTTGGGGAAGTACATTGAATACGTCTATAGATGTGGTTAGAAAAACTCATGTTTACCAAAGCGAATGAGTTCATTAATAACCAATCCCAAGCCAGGAGATAGAAAAACAATGTGGGCCTTCATGGTTCATCCTTGGATATAATTTCTGAAGTTGGGACAATCACTTCTAATTCATTAGAAAAAAAAAGGAGTTGTATGTTAGCATAATGAGGGAGTGACATTCTGACTGGAGCCCTTGGAGGGCAGAGAGAGAGAGAGAGAGAGGGGGGGGGGGCGGGGTATCCCAGGGTTTGTAACAAACAAAGGGATCAGGGGCAGCCTCAGGCTGGGAGGTGTTCAGCCTGAGGCAATAGCAGTCTGCAGAGGATCCTGGGGGCTGCCTGCTTGCTGGGAGTCCATCAGTGAACAAGGTCACCCTGAAATGACTAGACTCCAGGCTCCTCCTACAGGATTCAGGGGAGCAGCGTGAGGTCTCAGGACACGGACTTCTTGCATATGCTTTCAGTGTCCATGCGACTGGATGGTGGGCCAATGTCACACATGGAGGCTGAGGGCAAAGGTGCCGTTCTGTCTGAGGGAGGCAATGGGACTATCAGGGTGGAACATTGTGTGTCTCATCTCATAAATGCTGCTCAAACAAACAGACTCTTAAAGCATATTATTTCTGAGAAATAAAAATCTCAGATCTGCTGTAAATTCAGGCCAGGAATATCCAGCAGATGGGCCTTTGTGGCTTAAACCTATGGGAAGTTTTTACACTAGAAATAGAAAGAGAGGGGGGTGGAGAAAGCTGGAAGGAAGGAAAGGGAAAAGAAGGAAAGGAAGAGAACGGAAGGGAGAGAACGGAAGGGAGAGAAGGGGGAAAGAAAACGCACTCTTAAACTGCTGCTCTTAAAATAAAGGTTTCTGTTTTCCACAGTGACTCACTAACCCTTTATTTAGACAGTTGGTAAAAACACCACATCACATATTTCACACGCTCCCCCCACCACTGCTGCAGCTTTAAACAGTATCACAGGCTTTTTTTTTTTTTCTTCCAGAGGGAAGCCGAAATCTCCAGTAAGGCATCTTTGCTTTCTGTGAAAACGAAACCTAAGTGTATTTGGGAATGGCTGATATTCCCAGTCAGACCCACAGCACGGCACCCTCTGGTGCATGTATTAAAGAGAAGGATTAAGACTGTTGTGGGGTTTTTGTTCATTTGCTATTCAGCAGGTCCCAGAGATGAGTTTTAATGCTCATTCAAAAATACAAGGAAAACATAATGCTTAAAATCTATCATTTTGTGGTTTGAGCGGTTTTTCTTGTTCTCACTGAGTTTCAGGTTAACTGCATGATGCAAGAAAAACGTGAGTCTGCAACACTGCCCAAGTGGGTCCAGTGCGGTCCTGAGGCCACTCAAATGGCTACCAGCTCTGGAGATGCATTCCTTGGGAAAGGCATCTCAGGGCCCTGAAGAAAGGCACCAAGAAGCCTTTGAAGAGCAGCCCTCACCAGGGCAACAGTTGTGGTCTGTGTGTGTGTGTGTGTGTCTTTCTGTCTATCTGTGTGAACACACATAGGCGCTGAGCTGGCCTGTGTTTCCTGGGAAAAGAGTATCACACAATCAAAAGAAGATTTGAAGATGGAGAGTTTTTCTAAGGAACCGGAGACCCCAACATGCACATATACAGACACACAAGCACACACACATACATACAACCACATAGATGTCCACAGAGGATATCTACACACACACGCATAAGAGAATTCATACAAAGTTACACACATGTGCGCACATGCATGTACCAGAGCTGAAAATGTTGGGTAAAGATACATCTTCCTGTAGTATCGCTCACCTTGCAGCTGAATGTCTGCCCAGGGTAGGGATTGGGGGAAACCCCACTCCCAGGTCTCAGGAGATGGGACTGTCCAAGGGTCTTCCAACGTTGGCTTCCCCACCACCACAGCTTAGTATTTCCTATTACTACCCCGTGTCAGGGCACTCTGTCTCAGACAGAAGACGAACTAACCCCTAAGAAATGTTTCCATTTTGGGACTTTAAATGACTAATCTCCTTCACTGTGTCATTTCTCATCTCGTCATTTTGGCTGGAAACCGACTTCTGCGTGAATGCAGGGGTCTCATCCGATGGGCAGGACACCCCTTTTCACGTCTCCGGTATTCTCTTCAGGGCTGTGATGACTGCCGTACAGCCACGGCCTATACTGTCACTCCCCAGCTTTACGGTGCCCTGTCGCACAGTATTAGGGCAATGCATGCTTCGCTTTAGCTGAGGTGGAGTGCAAATGAGCTACAAGAGGTTATGCAAACATCAACCTCACATTTCCTTGTAGATGCAGCATTCCACACTAGGGGCCTAAGCATCTCCTTGTACCACCCTGCACCTCCCTGCACCTCCCAACAATTGTGGGCTTTGTTTAGTCTCAGACCCCAATGATGGCATTAGACAGATGTGTCCCTGACCCAACACTGTCCTTAGCTGTCACTTCTCTAGGACCATACAGTATGCAGTACGGAGTCCCTCAGAGGTGCTTTCAGTAGATGGTGGCCATTATTTGACATTTACCAGCATGACAATGGTGTCTTTTGGTAAGTCATGGCACAAGACTCCGTGTGTGTGTGTGTGTGTGTGTGTGTGTGTGTGAGAGAGAGAGAGAGAGAGAGAGAGAGACGGGGGGGGGGGGATGACCCATAGGCAGCCCTCTACGTCAGCAGTGCCAGAGCTGCTGGTGTCATGGGCTCTGAGATTCGCCTGTAAGTGCTAACATTCTGTCAAGGAAATGAGTAGAGCCACCTAGATACTGAATGCCCCGACCAAGGGGAAGGAAAGACATGCTGTGGGGGACGGGACCTCTTGGCCTTACAAAGTCACTGCTGACTGCTTTGTACCATCAGTCAGGGACAACCTGTCCCCTGCTGGATATGCAGTCTGTGTGACAGCCAGGCCAATAAACACCTGATCAAGTGTGAGCTGCAGGGGAGACTCAGCTGAGGCCCCCAAGAAGGGTGGTGGCTCTGGCTCTGACTGGGAGTTCCCTCTCTCCAAAGACCTTGGTGCTGTCTTGGCCCTGTCTATTCTGCTCTGTGGGGAAGCTGTCTTCCTGTCTCAGGGTATACTAGGTTATCTGAAGTCAATTAGTGTACAGGTCAGATGGGCGAGTGAGTGACCAGGGATGCTTTCCCATGAATCCAGGGCTCTCAGTGAAGATCAGATGTTGTCATCAGGTTGATGTGTGGCTGTCAAGGGGAGGTCACTCCTGAACCTTAAACAGTGCATATCACAGTAGCCTTGACCCAACCTCCATCATTGCTCCCAGCCTGTGTTTGGATAAAGATCAACAGAGGGTCAGGAAGTTGACAAGGAGCTTGAGGGTCACCCAGGCCTTTGAGGGTTGTTCATCCTTAGCGAGGTGACCACAGCGAAGACTTTATTTAGATCCCATGGTTCCAGGAGGCCATGAGAGGGCTCACAGAGCCAGCACATCAGGGCAGTAAAGTTGGCCACAGCCACCTCAGTAATAAACTGGAGGTGTTCCTACCGAAGGAAGGAGAGAGAAGACTCTTCCAGCTAGGAGGGGAGATGCTTCCAGGTCTGCCCCGGCCCTGGCTATGTAAAAGGCTGTGTTCTTGGTTCTACAGGTTCTGAGAGGTCTCTCAGCTCTACGGCCTCTGCATTCCCAAATGGCTCAGTGCACAGTTCTTACAGACCCAAGCCAGAAGCCTGGGTCCTAACCTCAGTGCCCTCCTGTTCACTGTCTACCTGATGCCAAGTTCCTAACGGCTGAGATGAGATACTGGTTCTGTGGTCTAAAGGGCACTGGCCAGAAGCATCAGAGAGCATCTGTCTAGCAGTCCTGTGGCACCTGGTGTGCTGGGTAGGCTATGGTAAGGACCAGGACTCAGGCAGGGCATGGAGCAGAGACCGTAGCCCTGGCCTTGCTCCATGACCATGGATTCTGTCTCTCCCTGCCAGACATGCAATATGATTTATGCCCAGCCTCAGCTCACAGTCCAGGCTCCAAGAGGCCTTTGTGGCTCCCTGGTGGCCAGCTCAGAATGACCAAATCAGAGCAGGGTTTTTATGGCCATTTCTCTACCAAACATCACACAGGCCACCTTGGAATGCAATGGACATCAGATGGGAAGTAAATGGGTGACCTGGGATGGCTAGCAAGGCAGGTCCATGGAGCATCTCCTGCAGGACATCTGCTGGGGCGGATCTGTTCGGTGGTGGCTCTTCTGGATCAGGGTGACACTGGGGCCAGTATCTAAAGATCAGGCCATGTGAGGGTCAGTCGCACCACCATCCAGCACAAGGGACCGTCTGTTTCCAGGTGCTGTCCATATCAACCTTCAGACCCTGGAATGCAGGGGCAGAGAGAGGGAAGCACCTCCGTGGTTCTGCCGTCAACTCCCAAGTCCGTTCTTCTTTGAAATGAGGACACCAGCATTCCAGACAAGGTGGGAGGCACACTCCTGAAGAAATCATCAAAGAATATGGCTGTGCTTTAGAAGAAAAACTCTGCCTTCCACCTTCAGGAGGTTTCAGGAGCGGCTAGGCTCACAACTGCTACCCCTCAGCTGTCTGTCCTTTGGAGACCGGATGCCTCCAGAGACTCCTCACTTAATATGTATATTTAAAGTTCTTCTCACCATTCCCCACGTCTCTCTGTAAACAGCCAGGGTAGCTTACAGTGCACAGAATCGCAGCTTCTGTGTGCCCCAGACAGACACAACTCCTGAAGGGAGTGGTGGGGCTTTCTAGATGGAGTGGTTCATATCTGTGTCACTGCATAAATCCAGGAGAGTGCTGATCTGGACTTATGTTTGCTGGCTGTGTCCGTCTCTGAAGGACTGGCTGCCGGGGGAGCTGTGAAGAACACAGAAACGCGAGGGTTTTCACAAGCACAGGTCCTAGCACCAGGAATCCGTGACGTTGCTTTTGTCTTTTTACAACCTTGACATGCTCTGGTGGGATGCAACCCTGTTTATGTAATCCATTTGTTCCCTCAGTTGTGGTAACTTGACTGCATTTTCCAAAGCTGGGAGCCCTAGCAAGCTCACCATTACAGGAAGCCGGGGCGAATATGAGGAAAAGCCCTACAGCTGGCGCCTTCTCGACACTCCTTCCAATGTTCCAATGTCCAGTGTTCACCCCACAGGGTCATCAAATGGCACCAACTTTTTCCGGACCCCACTTTTCCCTTCACAGTAGATGAAGATCATCTTCACTTTGAGTGGAAGTCCGGTCAGGGTGACTAGGGAAGGGGGAGAGATAAAGGAGAGAAAGTCCACATTTGGGAGACATTGTTTCTTTTCCGAACACATCTGATCTTAACGCCAAACAACAGAGAGTGAATGCATTTTCTCGATGCAGAAATTTAAATTCACTGCTTATCATCTGGAAGGAGAGAGCCTGGGGGGTAAGGACTGACCGAAAGTGATAACTGTGTCGGGGAGCGACGGGGAGAAGAGTGGTGGGGGATGACAGAGGGTGCGGTGGGGGCAGAGATGGAGAGAGAAGATGCTAGAAGATAAAACAGAAGGGCAGAGAGAGGGGCAATGGACCAAGTACGCGCTAGGCAGTGTCTGCTATAGGGGTGTGTGCGGAAGGCATTGTGGAGAGATGGCTGCACATGAAGGCACCAACTACTCAATAGACTAACTCCTTGGTAGATTGGTGATATTATGGCATTATCAGATGGTGGTACAAAGTAGGATGTGGGGCCTAGCTGGAGGGAGCTGGTCACTGGGGCTGCACCCTAGAAAGATCCAGTGTCTTTGGCCCATCCTGGGTCTTTCCAGCTCACTGCTTCTCAGCTGCTATGTAGTGAGCAGCGGAGTTCTAGCATGCCTGCCCATCACCATGCCGTGCCCATCACAGACCCCAGAGCAGGGAAGGCAGTCAGCTGCCCCGAGGATGGGCTGTCAGCAGTTTGGAGAGCATCCTCCTCAACCTGGAATGAGAGAGCCTGAGGAACTTGATGGTCCCAGGGTCTCAAAGAGCATGTTGGAACATCAGCAATCATGGATGTCGGACCTTGGCTCATGGGGCCCAGTCCCTCTTTCATGTTTGGAGACATTTCCACAGGCATTATATTAAAGCACTCATGTACTTGAATCAGAAGGTTCCTAGACCTAGACAAGATGTCCAAACAGCCATGTCATATTCCAGGACAAGAATTGAGATGCATTATCAATCCCTGAGGGGGATACATTGCCAGCTGGTGGCTGTTGACAGAGGGAGAGCCACTTTCTTTAGGGTACATGTCAGCTGGCAGTTTGCCTGTGCCCCAGTGAATATGGACATATATGCATATGGACATAGCAACAGAAAAAGAGGATGAAACATTAACTCTAATTGCTCTTAATAATAAAAACTCAGAGTCAGATATAGGGATTAATGCTGGAAGATCAGAGAAGCAGAGCAGCCAGCCACTAGACAGTTCTTACCTCTACCAACGCTCAGACCACAGGGGAGATCCTATCTCTATGAATCCTCAGACTGCTGCTGTCTCTACAAAACCTCAGACTACTTAGCTCCTGAATCCTCCCGCCTTATATTCCTCTCTCCACCCAGCTATATCACTCCTGTCTCCACCTCCCTAGTGCTGGGATTAAAGGCATGTTTCTCTTTTAGACAGATTTCATCTCATGGAGTCCAGGGTGGTGAAGAATACACACATAGACATATGCACACAGAGACATAGTCATATACATACATACACACAGACACACACACACACATAGACATACGTGCACACATAGAGACATGGACACATACATATACACAGATATATACATACACACAGACATGTGTACACACAGAGACATGGACATACATACACACAAACACACACACAAATAATAAAAGTAAAAAAATAAAAGTAGGGGAACTTGCTTGGAGGCAGCAGGATGGCTGTGATCGCTGTGGCTGAGAGTGGCAGGCATTGGTTAGATGAGAGGAGGGTTCTAGAATGGTGGTTCCCTGAAAATCTTTGAGCTTCATATCCAGGAAGCTAGAATTCTGGGTTCAGGAGGGTGCCTTGCCCTCTCTTAAGATTGGAGAGAGTGGGGGAGGGTGTGTAGAGAGAGTGGGAGGGAAGTGGGAGGAGGGAAGAAAGAGGGAATTTGGATTGGTATTTTTTAAGTAATAAAATAAAACAATAATAAAAAGAAACCATATTTGAGCAAATATGAAAAAAAGAAAACAGAGAGGTTATTATAAGAAGTCTCAAATACATCTACAAATCAGGTCCGCATGGCACAGCAGATGGAAAACAATCACAAAAACACGTGGGCTTCTCCTCCTCCCTTCTCTCCCCTCCCTCTCTCTCTTTTCCTTCTCTTCCTCTTCTCTCTTCTTCCTTGGCCTCTGTAACACTTCCTTCTTCACTCTCAGATGTTGGGGTAAGACCCTGGTGTTGCCACAGGCAGCTGTCAAGGCCATGGACACAGAATGCGTCATTCTTTGTCATTACAGGGACTGTCTTTGTTTTTCCTCTCACAGGGAGAGCAGTAGCTTCCTGCTTGCCCCTGCACCAGACAGACAGAGCATGCCGAGGGCCGGGTGACAAGCCTTCACTAGGTGTTTGCTGTGTGCCACAGAGCACTAACAATGGAAGGTGTGACCATGCTCCCAAAGCCCATCCTTGAGGCTCACAGTCTGCTCAGGATGGACAGGTGTTGGGGACCTCTGTTCTGACTGCTTAGGGAGGCAGGACACAAGGCTTGTAGCTTGGTAGAGCAGCACGTGGGGACACCCTCTTCAACCTACAGTCTACCCGCAGTGGGGGAAATAAGCCCATGAGCCTGAGCCGTGTAAGTGAGGGATATGGCTGTCCACCCTGCGGTAAGCCGAGTCTCAACCTGTGACCTGGGTGCAGCTGAGAATTCAACTCCAGCCATGGGCCTTGTAGGAAGACACTGAGCTGCCTATTGAGGCATGGTGGGAAGCCAATTCTTTTGCCGTAGAGTTGGAATAATTTTCTGGGTTCAATTTCGCAGACTCGCAGAAATGGGAGTATTTATATCTTTGAATTTCTGTTGAATATATAGAAGCATTGTTTTTCAGCTTTACCCTTTTGAAAATTACCACACGTCTGAGCATAACTTGAAATAGACTATTCCATGGTAACTGCCATGATATTGGAAGCCAGCAATACGCAACTGTATCCACCCCTATGGCTGAGAATGAGCTCCTGAGAAGCCACACTTGTAGAGGATCACAGTGGTAATATATAAACCACTGAAGTAAAGTTCAAGAGGTATGTAAATGTCACCTGGCCTTCAATATTAAAGATGCCCATTTTAAAGAATGTGTTCTGTGGGTGGGGCTCATGAATATTAAATATCAAACCTTGGACAGCACCAATCAGCATGTTTAGAATCTTACAGCCCTGAACAGGACTGCACGGACATGCTACCCAGGCTACCCCTGGCCCCTGAGCCTCATCTCACAGCCCTGAACAGGACTATACAGACATGCTACCCAGGCTACCCCTGGCCCCTGAGCCTCTATCAGCCAAGGTCCTCAGTGGGTGCCAGGAACAGACTGCTGCAGTCATGGGGAACAGGGAGAGAGGATAGAGGACAGGTTTCTCTGCAGCCATGGTGGTGGCTCCACTCAAGCATAAACTTGCCTCTGAAATTTTAGCTCCCAGTGTGTATTTGTCCAGGAAGCTGAGTTCTGTTGCACAGCTTTGGTGACCCTGTGCCACACCCCTCCATGATGTCCATATCCAAACCAGTCAGTGGCCATTCCACGGTCCTGTTTGCTTGTCTTTCGATCAATAGAACCTACTCATTCCTTGTACCTTAATCTGACACACGTTGATTGAGGACTTGCGATCTTGGAGGCTGGGTTTGGTCATTGTCACCTACTTCCAAGTGGAAAGCATCTTTTGAGGGTAGAAAGCAGACGCCATGAATTAGAATAGAAGGTTCTGGTCTCACAAATATAACTCAGAGCCCTATTAAATACAAAGAAAGATGGGGGAGGCTGGAACACTATATGCTGCCTGCTGGGCTGAGAACCTGAAATGCCTCTTTGGGATCTTCATGGACTTCTAGCTGGATCTCTTGTAGTCTGAGGAACCCCCCATCTATGATGCCATAACCACTGCACAGCACCCAGTGGGTAACACATGTGCAGGCTTAGCTCTTTCCCTGATTTCCTGGAGCGAGCAAGTGGTGCAGATGGAGACACAAAGGAGACTCAGTCGTGACCTCAGGGGGCTCACCGGGGAATACAATGCGCTGTGCGCGCTCCTCTCACAGGAGAAACCTGGTGGGAGAAACCACCTTGTCCTTGTGGCTTAGGGATGAAGTGTGCCCTGCCCGATTTTCATTCCTATAGCTGTGATAAAAAAAATACCCTGAAAAACAAAAACCAACTCACAAGAGAAAGGACTTATTTCAGTGCGCAGCTCAGAGTGCAGTCCATCATGGCAAGAAGACAAGGCGGCGAGAAGTTAAGGCACCTAGCCCATCACATTCAGTAGAGAGGAACGCATGCGTGTCTCCTTGATGAGCTTGCTTTTGATGTCATCCACATCCAGGGTGGGTCTTCTCACCCCAGCTGAACCAATTAAAGAAGTCTCTCATGACCCGGTCTGACCTATGTAAGTCCTGAGACTTCACACGTGCTTCTAGGTTATGCCAAGTTGAGAGTTTAACAATCATGGCCTCCACTCGGAATGTCGTGTGATGGGAGCTCGGCTCCCAGAAGGCAGTGCCCTTTTGAGGAGCCAGATGCAAGAAGGAAGTCTTTGGGGAATAACCTTGGGGGACGCACCTTGCCCCCACCCATCTTCTGCTTTCTGAGTTAGGAAACAAGGGCTTACTGTGCCACATGTTCCCCATGCCATGGTGTTCTTCTAAGCACATGGGGTCAAGTGACCCTGAACTGAGCCCCTGATGCTGTGGGTCAAGATAAACCCTTTCTCCACTAAGCTGCTTCTGCAGGTCATGTTTGCAGAGCCACGAGAAAGCTACCACACTCATCATCAGGAATACGGGACTACAGAAAATTGCTTCTGCCAAACTGGCTCTCCCTGCCACATCTGTCTGATAACCAGGCTCTCCTCGCCACATCTGTCTGATAGCCAGCAGTTCTTACACAATTGAAGAGATGAGCCCGCTGGCACCCGCTGCTCAGAACCACCCACTCTGCTTTGGCTGCTTATAGAAGAAGCCCTTATAATTTAGGGACAAACAGTGTTAATACTTTTTACTGTTTCCAAGCAGGCTTCAGATACAAAGAGGAAAAGATACAGGAGCTAGTGTTTGCTATTGGTGTTCACTGGGGCCCATGTACAGTATAACATGCCCCCATTCCAGGCACCAGACTCCTTCCCGCCCATCACCACTGGGCTTGGCCCTCAATTGAGGCAGCTCCAGCCCACCCATGGTGCTCAGCCCTTGAAGCTCAGATGATTTACCTAATAAGGCTGTGACTCCATCAGCTTGTTCTGGTGACATTAAACAGCAGAGCCCTCAGTCATAAAACTTGCACATGTCTTCAGGAGCTTGGGCCAGGCACTGCCGTTAAGGTTTTCTGTCTTCCGTGCCCTGGCTTGGATGCCCAAGGTGATAAGTCTCCTTTTTGTCCAGGGGAAGTGGAAAACACCATTGAGAACGGTGAATATAAAAACCTGTAGACAATGAAAAGTGTCAGGATTTCTCCAACAGCTTTGCCTTGCTGGCAACCTGCAAGTAAAACCCACCCACAAGGGTCCCAGCTCCTCACCGTCTCAAGACCCCTGAGGCCCTTGCCAGTCCCACTGCACAGCACCTGGAGGTCGTGCTTTCCTGGGGCAGAGCGGCAGCTAGGTCCTGCTGTGTGGTGGTGACTGTGCTTGTGCGCCTGTCATAGCATCTCATTGGTGTCTCCTGTTGGGGAATTAGCCCACTTCTCAGGACAAGTGTCTAACAGATGGCATAGGTTGCTGTAGCTGGAGGCAGCACACCTGACTTGTGTAGTTTTCAAAACTTCTGTGGGTTCAGGAGGGGCGCCATTTCTGGCAGAACAGCTGACGTGTGCAGATCTCATTCCCAGCTGCAATCCGATTCTCACCACGGGCCTGCGCTGACGTCAGTAATAAACAATAATAAGATTGTACACTACTGCTCTTTATAGCAAAATTACGCTTCTTGGGTGCGTTATAAATCTGATGGCTATTACATCAGCGTCCACAGCTATTTATCAGCTTACCTTTTACACACACAGCCTTAGACTCCTTCACCAAAATGGCCAGATTTATTATTACTGGTTAGCCATGGCCCGTATTACATCACAAATGACTAATCATTGAAAAATGAAGGGAGAATGATGCCAGAGGTGATATATCCTATGGCTTGGGGGTCACGGGGTGACACCCAGTGGCAGCTGCCTCTTGGGCCCTCTCCTCTGCACCAGGGTGGATACAGCCATGCATCAGGGTCAGGACATGTACTCAGGTGCTGCAGGGAAGGTCCTGTGACCTGTCGATAGATTCAGCCATCACGCTGTACACTTTCTATGTAGGCAGACTTCTAAGTGAGCAGTCCTTGTCCAGGTTTGCTTTGATAAAGCCATCCCCTTTTGTTCCAGAACCCGTGACTTGATCACCCCTGGGGATGCTCCCGACCTCCTCAGCATTGGGACTGTGTCTAACATGGCCAGCCTGCCTGCTTTTTGCTCTGCATTTGTCCATAGGATAAGGGACTACAGAATAAACCACGGTAACCAGGGACCAAAAGCACTTGGCCACACTATCAACAGGCCAGAGAGGTGGCTCAGTGGTCCAGGATCTTGTTACCTTGTTGTGAAGACTTGGGTTTAATTCCAGGAAGCTGCAGGGTGGAAAGTCAGAACTGGCTCCTGCAGATTGTCCTCTGACTTAGATACAGGCACGCACACGCCCTCATCCCCACACAAATATAAACATTTGAAATTTCACTATATTATTATTGACAATATTTACACCTTGAGTCTCTTACTAGAGGTGCTAAGTAAGATGTCCCCCTAATGAGTCCCAAAGCCCCTCTATCAACGGGGGCCTGCTTGAGGAACTTCTTACTCTTCTGGGAGAGAAAACAGAGCCCAGAGACATTGAGGTGCCTATCTGTGCCCTGAGAAAGCAGAGCAGAGAGAGATGTAGACCCCAGGTTGACACCCTCCGTGTGGTACGATAGTGCAGAGGGTCCCAGGGCCACCCTCCGTGTGGTACGGTGGTGCAGAGGGTCCCTCGGGGCCACCCCTTTTCTCCAGAGAACGGTGGCAGAAAATACAAGTCGGTGACCCCAGGGCCCTGTAAAAGATCAGACTCCTCCACCCAACACGGTCCCTGAGACAGAAGTGGTGAAGCAGGTTGGGCAGAAGGAGGGCACTCTCCCCAAGGCGTGTTTCTCTCAGGGGTGTTCCCGGCACAGCGAGGGCAGCTGGGGACACAGGTTTGTTTGCAGGAGCCCAGCTCCTCTTAGCTCTTCGTCTCAATCCTGGCACCTTTCCAGGCGAGGCAGGCGAGCTGTCCTCAGGACGGACAATGTTCTGGCGCTCAGCTGGCTGGGGACAGGTAGGGAAGGGGTGTGGCTGTGGGGGAAAGTCACTGCGCAGACTTCTAAGACCATAAAGCCCAGAGTGAGATTCCTGGCTTGGCACCTGCTCCAGAACCTTCCTGAAGAAAAAAAGGTTGTCTTCATTAAGAACATTAATATTCATGCGGCATGGTAATTTTGACACGGAAAAGGTCTCTGTAACCTTTTCTTGTGTGAGAATTTTTTACTTCTCAAGGAAATTACAGTCCAGCAATGGCTTAATTACTGCTGGATTCCTTCGGCAGTTGTGAGGAGCTGTCAGTTTGGGATTGCAGGAGCTAGCTGTCACATGGGAAGCAGCCGGCTGGGGGACAGTAGGGAAGGCCTGGCCCCCACGGGGCCAGCAGGCGGGTGGGGCCCACGTACCTTCCTTCCCCCATTAGTTCTAATTTAGCAGCCGGCTTCCCCCAGTGCCGGGTCATTTATTATTGGGATGCGGGGCACAGCTTGAATTAATAATCCATTTTTCACCCAACATATTTATTTTTTATTATAATGATTTTGCTCCTAATCCGTTTGGCTCTGATAAATTTGGCAAGGAATGACGAGGTGGGTGGGTGGCACCTACGAGCAGCTGCCAGCAGCCTCCTTGTTCACTATGAAGTCCCAGGGAACGGAGAACCGTCTTAATCTCTAACAATTATTTTGTGCACCTGCATGTGTGTGCATGTTCATGCTGTGTGCGTACAGGTAGGGGGACACGCGTGTGTGCTCACTGATGTTGTGGTCAAGGTCAGCTTTGGCTGTTTCTTGCTTTTTGTTTTTTTGTTTTTTTCTTTTTTTTTTTTTTTTTTTTGAGACAAGGCCTCTCTCTGGGACCTGAGGCTCACCAATTAGTCTAAGCTGGCTAACTGGCGAGCCCCAGGGGTCTGCTTGTCTCCACTTCCCCAGTGCTAGGTTTGGCAAACACTCACTGCCATGCCCAGGGTTTTACACGGATGCTGGGACAGAACTGAGGCCCTCATGCCTGAATAGCAGGCACGGAACAGAACCCTCCCTCCAGATCCTGCCTTAGTTTTCAAACAACAGCCATTGTGCCCACAGAAGTTGCTCCAGGGCCTGAAAAAGTGGGTGCAAAGGACTGAGGATACCCCTTACATGCCACCTGAGCCCTGGCTCAGCATTTGGAGAAGGGGGCCATCACCACACTGCGGTACCTTGAGCATCTTGGCAGCCTCTAAGACATCTCTTTGTTGAGACTCCCATACCATCACGCTCTCTCCCTCCTCTCCTTGACATCTCCTCTCCTCACTGCTGGATTCCTGCTCCTGCAGAAAAGACTGTACGCAGAGTTTCATACGTGCCTGGGACAGCCTAGGAGAGGAAACGGCAGGCTACGACCCACCCCACCCCAGAGCAAGGCGCCATAAAGCAACTGCACGGAGCAGACAAGGCAGACTCCTCCCTGGGTCTAGCGAATCTGCAGCCACACCTCAGGCTGAACTGCCCTCGGTAGAGAAGCTCCCTGGTTTTATTGAAGTGTCCTTACAACACATTCTCCATTTTAAAATGTGGAAGATACAACCCTCCCCGAGCACCAGAAAGCCGCATGCTTTGGTTCAGTGGGACTCTCCTGTATCACAGTTAAAATGGAAGTTTGTGGAATGCTGAGAATTGGGGCCTGCCTCCTAATACCCAAGTCAGGACAGAAAGATGTTTGCGAGATCAGGACCCCGTGGGGAGAAGAACAACAGTGAAGGCCCATTTGCAGCTGTGGAGGATAAATCAGCAACATTTCTGTCAGGCTCGCCTTGGTGAGTCCCCGGCACATGATCTAAGGTCAAGCCCTGGCTTCCCGCCTGTCCTCCTGCACGCCCACCCACCCACCCACCCACCCACACACACACACACACACCACCGATGACCCCATCAGCTCAAAGTCTTCAGTGCAGGGAGAGACGAAACCAAGGGTTTTAGCTGAGTGGTTTCTGTCCCTGGTGTTCTTTTCAAACCAACAGATAGGGAGGAATTAATAGGACTCCATGGGATGGTGGTTCCTGGGCTCTAACAGTCCAAACGGACAGGCGGCAGGAATGGTGTGCAGCCTGGACTCTGGTGACATCGGACAGGTCCATCCAGAGGGGCCAGCTGTAGAGTTGCTGATGTCATGTTGGATGCCAAGCCGCTCCCTGGGCTCAGTGGAGGCATTGCAGACTGAGTGGAAAACACCAGCTCCCCCCGGGGCCTGGCTGCATACTTAAATTTACGTTTTTACAATCTGATGAAAAATCTTCCCAGGAGGAAGGTAAAGTCTCTCTGCCCCTCCACCTGTGCTAAATTCTGCAGTAAACAAAATAAGTGCAGCCCGGAGAGCCATGCTCACTCTTATTGCTGCAGAGTATGTACCATCGGGGCCGGCCATGTCTCCCAGGGCTGGGGATAAATAATACACACTGTGTTTTTAATATCATTAGGTAACCAAATAAAATAAATATTTTACACTTCTGGGCCATAACTAAGTAGGCGGGTGGCCCAGAGAGGCAGAATTGGGAGCCAGAGAGGAGGTGCTGAGTACCAGGCTCTCATCAGAGTAGAGATGCTGGCTGGAGACTTAGGGTTCAGCCACAATGTTCAGGAAGAGTGAGAGCCCATGGTCAGGTTTGTAAATAATAACAGAAATATACGGAGTATCTTGAGGGATCAGAATGCATCTCTTACACTCTAGAGAGAGACCAGCAGCCAGGCCAGGTTCCAGACCTGTATTTATTGGCTTGGGAAGGCACAGCAGTAAACTTCCT
The DNA here is from genome assembly GCF_982192425.1 of Myodes glareolus. NCBI lineage: Eukaryota > Metazoa > Chordata > Mammalia > Rodentia > Cricetidae > Myodes > Myodes glareolus. The sequence continues at coordinate 5,054,285 of NC_142038.1, read as the reverse complement.
ATGCCTGCATCCAGAGCTCTTCTCTCTCCCTGTTCTGAGGGTGTTTATTAAGAACCAGCCACATGGGCTGATGTGACGGCACGTCCTATGTCGACTTTTCAAAAGCTAGAGTCATTTTGGAAGAGGGAAGCTCAATTGAGAAAATGCCCCCAACGGGTAGGTCTGTGGGCAAACCTGTGGTGCATTTTCTTGATTGGGGATTAACGTGGGAGAGCCGCAGCTCACTGTGAGTGGGGTCACCACTGGGCAGATGGGTGTAAGAAAGTCGGCTGAGCAAGCCGTGAGAAGCAAGCCAGCAAGCAGTGTTCCTCCGTGGTCTCTGCCTCAGTTTCTGCCTCCAGGTTCCTGCCCTGATCTCCTAGGTGATAAAGTACGACCTTGAGGTTTAAGATGAAATCGACTTTTTCCTTCCCATGTTGGTCTTGGTCGTGGTTGTTTTACCACAGCAACAGGAACCCAAACTAAGACAACTGGGGACATAGCTCAGCTGATTGATGGCTTTTCTAGCGAACACGAGACTCTGAGTTTGAATGACAACGCTCTATAAACCAGGTGCCTGTGATCCCAGCATTTAAGGGGTGGATGAAGGAGGAGGACATAGTGGTTACATAGTGAGTACAGGACCAGTAAGGAACACCCGAGAAGACTGGGTTTTAAACAACAACAAACAAAATTTTAAAAAGAAAAAGAAAAACCAAAACTAACAAAACAACAACAACCACCTTAGCAACAACAGAAAATCGAGATAAAACAAAAACCCAAGCTGCCGCGTGCCAGGGCTAGCTCACCAGAAGAGACCAGAGCGCAAGAGAGCTCGCAATGCGTTCACTTCTGTACAGATGGCACAGGACTCCTATGCAGGTTTGGGGCTGTCTCTACCCTGTGACAAGCAGGCTTTGAAATGGAAAGGTATCTGCTCTCCTTTCTCTATCTAGAGGGTGCAGATAAGGAGAAAACTATGCCGCAAGCATCCCTGTTGCCAGTGGGGTCAACTACTGTAACTCACACTCTACCCACCACCGCTAGTGGCCTGGGTGTGGGGCATGTCACCTTCTGAGGATCCATGTGTTGTTGGTTGTACTCTTTAAATCTTTGCTCTTTTGGGAGGCCTGCCATCCAGTCCCCAGTTAAATTACATGGAGGCTTATTATTAATTATGAATGCCCGGCCTTAGGTTGACTTATTTCTTAACAGTTTTTCTTAAATTATCCTGTCTAGCTTTTGCCTCTGGGCTTTTATCTTTCTCTATTCTATAATCCTCTCTTTACTTCTTACTTTGTGGCTTGCTGTGTAGCTGGGTGGCTGGCCTCCGGTGTCTTCCTCCTTTTCTTGTTTCATCTTGATCCTTCCTCCCAGAATTTATTCTCTCTGCCTGCCAGCCCCACCTCTTTTTTCTCTTGCCTAGCTATTGGCCATTCGGCTCTCTATTAGCCTATCAGGTGCTTTAGACAGGCAAAGCAGAACAGCTTCACAGAGTTAAACAAATGCAGCCTAAAAGAATGCAGCACACCTTTGCATCATTAAACAAATATTCCACAGCATAAACAAATCTAACACATCTTTAGCTATGTTCTACAACACACATGGACACGGGTTAGTCAGAAAATGAGTTAACACACACCTACTTGTCTATCATGCAAGTTAACTGCTCTATTGTGCCCTGGGAGGAGGCAGGGATGATGAGGCAAATTGTGGAGTGGCCACTTCACTGTGGTAGGAAGACTTGGGGATACACATATTCCAAAGGAAGGTTAGCAAGACAGAGTCATCCAACCTTCCTTTGAAACATGGGGCCACTTTCATGGCACCTTTGAGTTCTGGGAGGCAGGAGTTCTTGCCTTGAATGCTAGATCAACTCCCACACTCAGGAGGTATGAGTGCCATTGGTATGATAAGTCTGTGAGTAGCTGCAGAGAGAACCAAGAGAAAGGGGTGGGGGCGGGTGTGCCTGCAGCAGCTCCCTTCCAGGCTGGGTGGCTCCCATTAACTACCAATAGATGGGAGGTATTTTCAAGTACGGGGCTCCAAACTGGTACGAGGGAAGGCAGGGACCCCTTAATCCCAGTTCCAAGGAGTAAATGGTAGTTGGTCCATCTGAAAGAAGGTCATCTTTGTCACTGGCTGGCCTAGGGATTCCCAGAGGGGCCCAGAAGTCTTCCGAAAAAGATTTCCTCACCCTCCTCCAACCTTCTGCGCCATCTTTAAGTGAGAATGTTATGCTGGAACCACAGCAGCCATTTGTGGCTTGTACAATGATCAGAAGGAAGCAGAGGCCACAAGGACAACAGAAACTGATGGCGCTGACTCAGCAGAGGTGTCCTCCCAGGGCCTGCCCGGCCTGGATCACTTGACTTTCCCTCTTAAGGCGCTCATAGCCCCAGCAGCACAGCTGGACAGCTCACGCTGAGGCTCAAAGAACCCCTGGAGAAAGAGTTGAGACACAGTGAAGGGCCCCTGGGAGGTGGAATAGGCGGCCCCTGGGAGAGCGCTGTGAAAACGGGGACCAAACGCAGAAAGGGATGAATGGCTCCAAGTTACGGGGACGCCAATGTGATGCAGCCGTGCCGTGTCAGACACGGTGACGACCAACCTGATTGTCAGCTTGGTTAGATCTGGGAGTTATCTAAAAGGCAAGCCCCTGAGTAGGTCCGGGAGGGTATTTCCTGCAAGGGTTAACTGAGACTAGCCCCCCAAATGGGCGGTACTTTCTGCAGATACACAGAGGTCCAAGGAGAAGCAGTGTCTCGCCCGCCTCACTTCGGGCAGCAGAGTGTCTGACCATTGTTGTTCTGCCCTCCTTCGCTGACATTAGAACCCAGCTTCTTCATCCGTGTGAGCTAAAGACCAGCAGCTCTCCAAGTTTGCCCCAAGGCCTTCAGCATCAGATGGGGACACCTGAGGCCTTGGGGGCTGGGCAGAGACCAGGTATTGGTGTCTCCAGCATGCAGCACCATTGCTGAACTCGCCAGTGCATGTCCCGTAAGCTAATATAATAAACCTCTCTGTAGTTTATATTTATTCTAGCTATTTTGTTCTGAAGACCCCTGGCTGACACAGATGAGGCACGTGGCTAGGTTGGAACAGCATTCCTACGGTCCTAGTGTCCAGGCATTAGAGGGGACCCTCAGAGAAAGCTACCTTGGGTCCCAGAAAGCTTCCAGGATAAAGCTGGGCAGTAAAGAAGGTTTTACTGTAAGGTCTGAGACTCCCTAATGCTGTAGGGGATGGGTACCATTCTGGGGATGAGTGCAAGCGAGGTATGGGTTGGGAGGCTTGGGGTTCAGTGTTGGAAAGCACAGCCCAGTGCATCCACCCCTGGGAGACAGTGGGTCCAACTGGGTTGTTTGGTGATTGTCATCAAGGCTATGCTGTTGCTGAAAATGGCTTACAAGGCTTTTGTAAGAAGCCTGATGGAGTGGGGGTAGAGACACCACCCTCCCTACGCCCTTGTGTCCTTCTCTGAATTCCCCTCTCCTGCAGGCCTGTCTAGGTGCTGCTGGGTGAGGGCTCCTGGGCTCTGTGGACCACTGGGGCTCAGGATATTCTGGAGCAGCAGCCTAAGAGAGGTCTGCAGAATCCCTGCCTTTCTGCTCTGCTTCTCACTTACCCCAGGGTGGGTTTGCCTGGGGTGCTCTGTATGGCCCCTCTGCTCAGTGTTGGAGCTGCCCCACTCACAGAAAAAGTCTTCCAAACGCTGGTCCTAATGGCCTCCCTCCCCAGCCTCTCCCTCAGGACTGTACTTGGACAGTGGCAGGAAAACCACCATGCCGACTCCACATCAGTGCCTTCCTCATGGTTGGGTCTCACCCTCCCTTTCAGGAGAATCACAGCCTCCACCCCCACCCCCGGACTCCAGTCTCAGCTCCCTGCAACCCCACATCTTCTGTGAGTGCATAGTGCATTGTGCTTGACACAAGAATAAACACACACAGGACATAGACCCTACAATTAAGGACATTAGAGAGGCCATGTAATTGAGTGTTAGAAACAGGCAAGACCTTTAGAATGGTCTAGAATCAACCTCTTATTTACATATGAACAAGACGGGACCCTGAGAGGCAGTTCCACAGCTGCTGATGGGTCTTCAGCCTCCCGAGTCTCCCTCAGCCCCTTACAGATTGCCCTGTCCCTTGGTTCATGGGCTCTGCCTGTTTAGATCACTGGACTACAGGAACTCCCTGCAGAGCAACAGGCCACATAGGAAGAACCCAAGCACCTCCAAATCCTATGGTATACACCTTCTCTGTTCCCCAACAGATTTTCACAGGAGCAGACAAAGTAGCAAGAGGAACAACAACAACAACAACAACAAAACCTGCAAATACGTCTGCTACCCCAGCTCTGGGCAGCTAAGCGCAGCACCCAATCGATTCCTAAGATCTAGCCCAGCCCCACACGAAAGCCAAGAGAATCTGTCAGCTGTGCGTGCAGCTCCAGGATAGAGACTCAACTACCATGTGTGAGACTCTGGGTTCCATTCTCAGAACACATAGCAAGAAAGGAACTGCCGGCCACGCTGTCTCAGCACTTGGGAAGCCAAGGCAGGAAGATGGCAAACTTGAAGCCATCCTGAGCTACACATTAGAGCCCTGCCCCCCCCCCCAGCAAAGAAAACTAACAGCCAAATAAAACTCAGTTACACAACAAATAACATTAGGATAATAGGAGCATATTCTGGCAATGTCGCTTCTGTCATGTGCTAATTACTATGGAGGAAAATTCCTGCTGCCCCAGCAACCATTTTGCTCCCCTGACTGCAGGCTGCAGGCTGCCCCCGCTGCAGGCTGCAGGCTGCGCCCGCTGCCAGAATGTCTCATGTTTTGCTTGCTGATCTAAATGCTCATGTGACACATTCAACCTTTTAAATAAATCATTCATTTCTTTAAAGGTTGCCTATGTCACGGAGTTGTGATGCTCCTGATTTCTAAAATAACTGTTTATTTGATGTCAGACACATCAGACATAAAAATAAATGTGGCTTGGTAGAGTTTAATGCAAAAATTTGATACCTTTGATCTGGGTTTACTTCATTGCTGAACAGACTGAAAATGTTTTGGGCAGGTTGGGAGAAAATGAGAGGCCGTGGAGCCTGTCTTCCTGTGGCCCTCTTCTTCCTCCCCTGGACTTAGTATTTAGGCCCTGCTCCTTCAAGAGCCCATTGTTCCTCCTTTGGCTCTCCAGAGCAGCACCTGGGATAGGATTCAGGCATCGCTGAGCACACCTTGGATGCCCCAGGTGCTATGGGGTGGGAACTTTCTATTCTTTCCTCATCCAGCCCCACACTGTACCTGGAGAACAGTGGCTACTTGGTCGTCTTAATTACAGCTTCTACTGCTGCGATGAAACACCACAGCCAAAGCAAGCTGGGGAAGAAAGAGCTTATTTGGCTTACACTTCCATATTGCAGTTCATTATCAAAGGAAGTCAGAACCGGAACTCGGGCAAGGCAGGAACCTGGAGGCAGGAGCTGATGCAGAGACCACGGAGGGGAGCTGCTTACTGGCTTGTTTCACACGGCTCATTCAGCCTGCTTTCTTGTTGAACCCAGGACCACCAGCCCAGGGATGGCACCACCCCATCAATTGCTAATTAGGAAAATGCTCTACAAGCCTGCCTACAGCCTGGTCTTAGAAAGGCCTGTTCTCAGTTGAGGCCCCTCCCTTCAGACAACAATAACTGTGTCAAGTTGATATAGAACTAGGCAGCTCACCAGTGTGCGCTGGTTAAAGAAATGCAAGGCTGGAAGCATCTGTAGCTTAAGGTTGAACCTCTGAGAAATACAAATGAGAGGTATTTCAAGCAGCTACGTGGACAAGATTTGGGAAGAAGAAACCAAACCGCAATACCATGGGGCAAATGGCAGTGAAGACACAGCCTGAGTGTCACAAATGCCCTCACTGTCATGACTGGCACCTGCTCTCGTGCTCTGAGGCCCCTGTGCATGCCTGCCTGCCTGTCTGTTCTGTTTCTTCTGGAGGAACTGATACCTGGTATGCAGATCTCTTTATGTGTTGGCCCCGACAGTGCCAAAACACTGTCATGAGACCAGTGGTGTGGCGTTCGGTGATGTCACCAGTCTAGGTCCCCAAACCTTCCCTCTCACTTCCACAAAGCAAAGGCCTAAAGATTTTATGGGTAGGTTTACCACAGCAATGCTCCTACTTTTGACACCAATTTCTGTATAGATTTCCCCACCTTCTGTTGCTTGGATAAAATGCTCTGACACAAAGGAACCCAGAAAAGAAAGGTTTATTTTGATGATTTTGGTTTACAGTTCCAGAGTGGATACAGTCCATCATGGCAGGGAAGACATGGTTGCAGAAGCATGAGGTTGGTGATCTGATATTCAGTAAGAAGCCGGAGAGACGAGAACAGGAAGTGGTATTAGGCCCACCCCGGTGATATACCTCCTCCCTCCCCAGTGATGCACCTCCTCCCTCCCCAGTGATGCACCTCCTCCCTCCCCAGTGATACACCTCCTCCCTCCCCAGTGATGCACCTCCTCCCTCCCCGGTGATGCCCTTCTCATTGCTTTTCTGCCTAAGGCACTTGATTGGTCTAATGAAAAGTTGAACAGCCAATAGGCAGTAGGGGGATTGGCAGGGCTGGTGGGCAGAGAAAATAAGTAGGAGGAAAGAACAAGAGAAGGAAAGAAAAGAATGAAGGAAAAACAGAGGGAGACACCAGGAGCCAGCCAGGCAGCCATCAGCCAGCCAGACAAACAGAATGAAAGAAAGTGAAAAAGCCCTGGAGCAAAATGTAAATGAAGAGAAACAGTTAAATTAAGTTATAAGAGCCAGTGGGTCGAGCATAAACTCAAAGTTAATTAATAAGTCTCCATGTCATGATTTGGGAGCTGGTTGGTGGCCCAAGAGAAAGCCTGCTACATAAAAATAGGTATACTCAATCATGTACCGATAAAAATCATAAAAGATGTTCTTTTTGGCATAGTGTGCTGTTATGTTTTATAAGAGCAAAAGCAAAGTTCCTTACAATTAAGATATGTATATTTGCTTGGTTGTTTATGAAGAACTAGGTCTTGGTTGGATATGTGAAGGTATAGCATACAGTGTCCTCAATCGTTTCCAGAGTTGATATACTGATTTTACAGTCAACAATGCTGAGGTGGCTGCTTTGCATCAATATATAATACAAAATGTAGAAATATGTTTACAGTCATTTGAATATTGTTGGGAATTCTGTCCTAAAACCAGGTTAAGATTCATTCAATTTTTAAAAATGACATTCAAGGTAGTAACTCAAATACCAACTTTTAGACTCAAATGTTCTAACATAATCTAATTCAAAGATAGACAATTTCATAATTATATCTTAGGAACGATGATCAAAAAACGTTAAAAAGTCTTTGTTTTCTATAAACAAACCACTATGTCTCAATAGGAGCAGAAAACCTGGTATGTATCACAAAAACACTGCAGTTCGTAACACACAATAAGTCTCAAATCTAAGGCTGAGGCTTTTCAGGCACTGTTTGCTGCCATTTGCTGGAATAGTTGTTTTTTTTTTCTCTTGGCTCTTTTGGGACCCGCCACCCAGCTCCCAATTAAATCACATGGAGACTTATTCTCACTGATGAATGTCAGGCCTTAGCTTGGCTTGTTTCCAGCCAGCTTTTCTTAGGTGATCTCATCTACCTTTTGTCTCTATTCTACTATATGTCTTTCTGTATTCTATCTCTATGTCTTGTCTTTCTGTATTCTATATGTCTTCCTCTATTCTATGTGTGACTGGGTGGCTGGCCCCTGGTGTCCTCTTCTTTTCTCACCTCTCCCTCTCCTTCCTCCTCCCGTTTATTCTCTCTGCCTGGCAGCCCTACCTATCAATTCTCCTGCATAGCTCTTGGCCATTTAACTTTTTATTAGACCAATCAGGTATTTTAGGCAGGCAAAGTAGCACAGCTTCACAGAGTTAAACAAATGCAACATAAAAGAATGCAGCACATCTTTGCATCACTAAACAGATGTTTCCCAGCATAAACAAATGTGACACATTTTCAACTGCCATTCCACAACAGGCTGGCATGATGACAGATGTGGTACAAAGTGCACACGTGTGTTCAGAACCAAGGAGACAGAGAAGCTGTGCAATGCACGCAGCACAGCTGAGCACGTCCTGAAAGACAGGAGATCCATCATGGATTTAGTCTGGAATTAATTTTTAGTTGTTGTACATTCAGACACTCAATATTGATGCTAAATTTCTCATGACCCCCACATTCAGTATTGAACTTGGTATGGAGTCACTACCCACAGCTTGAAAAACCGTAAGAATCCTGACACTAGCGCTTTTTAGGGTGCCAGTAAGGTGACTCACACCTGGTATTTTAGAATTAGCATACAAGGCAGAAGGATCATGAGTTGGTGGCCATCCTGAACTACGTAGTGAACACAGTGAAACTGTTACATACTCTCGGGCACACACACTCACAGAGAGAAAGAGAGAGAAAGAGAGAGAGAGAGAGAGAGAGAGAGAGAGAGAGAGATACAGATTTTTCAAATGGAGCTGTAGTATAAGACAATGTGGCAGTGGGCTGGGAGGAGTAGCATAGGCTTGAGGCTTGAGTGCCTATTGTTTGGCTTATAAGACAATGCAACAAGATGCTTTTCAATACAATAATAAATCAGATACCAGTGTGAGAAAATAAGGAACTTGATGTGATACAAACAGAGCCATGGATACTAATATCACTGTTGGGGGGAGACAATAATTATAGTTTTAGAATAAAGCAGAGAATATTTTCCTGGCCATTGAGACAGTAGGTTTTTCTTAAACAAGATAGTGGTCATTTTTTGCAAAGCACTAGCCATCAAAGAAAGCATCTGTAAAGTGAGTGCATTAAAATCTAGAACTGGGGACTGGAGAAATGGCTCAGCAGTTAACAACACTCGCTGGTCTTTCAGAGGACCTGGGTTTGGTTCGTCAGCCTGGGGAGATGGACTTGGTTGATAAGGTGATGCTGCAACAGCCTAAGGACCTGCATTCAGCTCTCCAGTGCCTAAGCAAAAATCAGTAGCAGCAGCATGCACCTGCAGCTCCAGAGCTGGGGATGGGTGGTCCTGGGGACTCACCAGCCAACCTGTGCAGCTAAAGTAGCAAGCTCTCCCGGCTCAGTGAGAGGCCCTGTCTAAAAAAAAAAGAAAGAAAGAAGGAAAGAAAGAAAGAAAGAAAGAAAGAAAGAAAGAAAGAAAGAAAGAAAGAAAGAAAGAAAGAAAGGAGACCTATAAAGAGAGATACTTGATGTCAGCCTCCAGGCCACGTGCATGTACACACACACACACACACACACACACACACACACAGAGGCAACCATAATCTCTCTGTCCCCATAATTTCAAACTTCTATTTATCGAAGCATACTACTATATGGTATCACTCGGAGTGGAAGAATGTTTTGCAGTACATTTCTCCAGCAAGGGGCTGTTTATTAAACACCATGCAGGTATATGCACAGAGCTCACAAAGAAAGGCAAGCCAGTTGAAGCCTTTGTGAGAAACGAGCAGGCGTTTCGCTGGGGAGAAGAGCCTTTTAAGATCAGAGCAGGACTTCCAGCCTGTGATCTGAGCAACTGGGGGAAACTTCCTCCCTAAAAAGGCATCTATTAAGTTGGTTGGATCCCACAGAGGCAGCCATGTGACCTCTGGAAGAAGATCAAAGGGCTCTCACAAACTGAGAACCACTTTGTTCAACAATTCTTCAAGACTTGGGAGAGCGATCAGTGGGCACGGCCTTCGAGTTACAGGCTGTCCTCACCCCACCCGCCCCTCGCCACCTTCCTTGCCAAGTGCTGTCTCAGGGGTGAGACAGCCAGGCACATTCCCGCCCCCACACCTGGAGGGAGGATCTATTCTGCACTACAACGCACTAGATTGATATTGGTAAACCCTACTGCCTTCAGCTCCACACTTCCAGCACCCAGACTGAGTGGCAGTGAGAGGCAAATGGTCCCCCCATCCCCTCACTCCCAGAAATTGTTCTTCATGAGATGAGTGGGGTCCTCGTGAGAGGGCAGCCTTTATCTCCATGGCTCTGTGCCATGTATCTGAGTGACAGCACCCATGTTGTCCATACTCCTGAGCTGGAAGAACATTCACCGTGAATGTTGGCCAATCGCATCATTGCTGGCTCTGTGCTGGGCATGGCCTATCGTGGTACCAGTTCCCAACCTCTCCTGGCTCCTGGCTCTTTAGGAGAGACAGCAGTGAAACATGGATCTCTATCACCTCCTGCTAAGCACATGGCTTTGTAGCAAGGTGATTTCCCCAGGGGAGGTCAGGGCAAGCCTCAAAGGCGAGTAATACCTTACCCTGCCTAAGGCTCAAGTTCAGAGACTCATGCCAGAGAGCAATAACCAAAACACCACAGCAAGCAGATCGTGGTCATCAAAGGCCAATGGGAGAGTGTGCTATCCGCAGATGCAGAACACCCTGAAGCTTAATGAGAAAGAGACCAGGACAGCATGGCATGTGTCAAGCCATCAAACTGCACCTCATAGATAGCTCAGTTAGTCTGTGTCAAGTCCAGGGAGAGAGCTGATGGGGTTAAAACCACAGGAAGCGGTGTCCACGGAGTCAAGCACTTCCCACTCTGAAGGGGGGCCCTAGGGTCTCACCAAGCAGGGCTAACCTTGTAAGCTTGCCACATCTCCAAGTCACAGGCAGATCCAAAAGTACAAAAAGGAAAATGTACTGGTTCAGGGGCTTAGATACAATCTCTTGGCGGCCCCATGGCTGACTGCTAATCCATGCTGACAGAGAATGACCCTAGAAAGCCAGATTGAAAAATTAAAGCTTTAGGAGAAAGGAACAAGAACCTCAGAAGGACAGACCTCCTGAGGAACAGACTTCACTAAGTTAGCACACTTACATAATGACATGTAAACAGAAACCAGACAGTGACAGCGTGATCCAGGGTGGGTCTCAGTACCCACAGTTACAACAGCAATTATCTGAAATGCAAGGACTTAGCAGGAAGTCACAGATGTGAGGACTAGAGCACACAGATACTTGTTCTAGTTTAAGGCCAGGAACGCAGCCGTGAGAGGACCTGGACACTGAGCTTAGCGTGCAGGGGTCTAAAGCAGCATGGTGAACACATTCACAGGTCAAAGGAAGTCATCTCTAAAGAATGAAGAGGTGCGTGATGACGGCGACTCAGCTGAGACTAAAGATGCACAGACCATGCCTTAGACACGGGAAACCCTGCAGTCGACCAGAGCTGTAGATATAAGAAACCTTCACTGAAATCTATTAACTGGAGATTGGAGCCGGCCGTAGAAAGAGCACAAGAACTAACCTGGAGGGAGATAGAGGGAAGCTAAGCAGCCTGGGGCTGGGAGATGGCTCAGTGGGCTAAGTGTTTGCTATGTGAGGTGGGGACCCGGGTTCAGATCTCCAGAAACCATTTTAAGTCACGTGTTATAGGAGGCTGCTCGTTCATTTCCCTGCCGCCCAGGCTCCTGAGATAATCACACAGAAACTGCATTATTTGCAATACTGTTTGGCCAATAGCTTAAGTATATTTCTAGCTCACTCTTATCTCTTAAATTAACCAATTTCTATTATTTTATATTTTTACCTCAAGGCTTGTAGCCTACTGTCAAGGTTCTACCTGATAGTGCACCTCTTTCCCCTCTGGTGCCTACATAGTGTCTCTCTGACTCCACCTTCTTTCTCCCAGCATTCAGTTTAGTTCCCACCCCCACCACTAGCTCTGTTCTGCTCAGCCATTGGCCAAAAGCAGCTTCTTTATTTATTTACCAATAAAAGTAACATATACGCAGAAGGACTTCCCACACCAATCACGCCTACCTGCAATCCCAGTCCTTACTGTGAAAGGGAAGGCAGAGCCAGGAGAATCCTCAGCAGCTCACAGGAACCCCGTCTCCAATGGGATGGAAGGCAAAGACTGACACAGTCACTATCTTCTGACCTCACACATATCACACACACACGCATGCACACACATGTGCACACATGCACACACACATTCACACCCCATTCAGGCACTAATATTTTTATTTAAAGAGTGACTAAACAATATGAAGAAAAGAGTGGGAAAATAAACAACCTTAGAAAAGTGCAAAATATTATTAATCTAATTTAACCCACACATCCCGTGGAGGAACTCTGACTGCCCTTTATTAATTATCCCCACCCCCACCCCCCGGCACAAAACAGCACAAAATAGCCAGTTGCTGTCCCTTTCCTCAAATCCATCAGGGTCACTTCTTCAGAAAGGAGAGAGGATAGGGCCGGGAGAGCCACCCCCACCTTGCTGGCCGGGAGCACAACCAGTGGTAGGCAAGGCTCAAAGACCACTGTGCACAAAAGGTTCCTGCCCCTCCCTCCACACAGCTGCTGTGCCATGAGCACCACAACAGCCAGGGCACTGAGTCACCATCTCGGTTAGGGTTTGTGTTGCCATGAAAAGACACCATGACCACGGAGACTCTTATAAGGACAACATTAAATTGGGCTGGCTCACTTTCAGTTTCAGAGGCTCAGCCCATCACCATCATGATGGGGAACATGGCAGTGTGCAGGCAGACATGATGAGAGTCCTACATCTTGCAGGCAACAGGAAGTCAATTGAGACATTGGGCCATATCCTGAGCATAGGAAACCTTAAAGCCCACCCCCACAGTGGCACACTTCCTCCAACAAGGCCATACCCACTCCAGCAAAGCCACACCTCCTAATAATGCAACTCCTTATGAGATTATGGGGGCAAAATACATTCAAAATATCACAGTCGCCCAACTGAGAAACCTTTCAGCTTTCTTTCTCCCTCTCCCAGACTTGGCAGTTCCTTTCCTGATTGGTCCTTGCCTTTAACTCATTTCCATCTACTCAGCTAGTCAGAGCCCACTTGAGCCTACACAAACCTCTGGACCCAGCCTTTACCTGGGTGACCTGCTCTTGGCTAGCGTCCTGTGTACCCTCACCTTTCACATCTATGAAAAAAAAAATCTTCTTTGTTTTATTTATCCTCATCCTTGTTCTTCATGTTGGTGGAAAAGAACTCATCAGAAAAGAAGATCCACCCCATCAATGCCAGACAATATAAAGTTACACATACTGGTAATGATAATTTTGTAAGTAACTATAAAATTCTGTATAATTACACACTTCATCATCATCTTTTGAAATAAGTATTTAAAACTATGTAAACATGACCCTTCATAGGACCTTCATGTATAGAGCTGTAATATTTGACAGTAGTTGGGAAGGAGGAGACAGAGCTGGGCTATAGTAAGGACACAACACCAAATGATTACTCAGAGCCAGAGGAGGGGATGAAAGAACCAGACATTGTAAATAAGAAGGCCAATGTTATAATAATTACCAAACTATACTGTTGTGCTTACAAGATAGAAGCTCTCTATGGAAAACAATAATGACATCAAATGAAGGGGGAAAGGGAAATACAGATGAGAGAATTTAATATATGATATTATTATTAAGGTGGGCATATGCTGTGGGACAATGGTCTTGTACCCTGTAAAGATTTGTCACTTGTATTGGTTTAATAAGATGCTGATTGGCCAGTAGCCAGGCCGGAAGTATAGGTGGAGTGACCAGAACAGGAGAATTCTGGGAAGAGGAAAGGCTCAGTCTGCAGTCGTCACCCAGACCAAGAGGAAGCAAGATGAGAATGCCTTACTGATAAAAGGCACCAAGCCATGTGGCTGACACAGATAAGAATTATGGGTTAATGTAGGATGTATGAGTTAATAAGAAGTCTGAGCTAATAAGCCAACCAGGTTATAATTAGTGTAGACTTCTGTGTGTTTCTTTGGGACAGAACAGCTGCGGGACCAGGTGGGACAGAAACCTGTCAACAAAATGGCTCCAACGTGGACAACTACATCCATATAAAACCTGAGAGAGTGTGAGAAGTAATTCTAGACACAAAAGAACAGAGTTAAGCATGGCTTCTTGGTAGCAGCATTTTCTCGGGTCTGCTCTGTTTGCTAGAGGAAAGTTCATCTCATTTAAGAGAGGCTTTCTGATTCAGCTTTAACTGCAAAACCTTGCAGCTCTTTTAAGAGGCCCTGCCACAGAACACTTAAATGGTGTTCATGAATAGCTGACAGCATGCTTCTTGGTGGTGGCAGCGGCGCTGAAACTCCATAGAGTTGTGGCAATAAACATGGCTCCCACCAGTACCTCTGTCAATAGGCATATCTGAAGTAAATTCAGATGAGTTACCATTTATTGGAAGCTCAATAGAAACTGTTAATAAAATAATTAGTGTAAGTTAAAATGAATATTAAAATCATTAACAGAATACAACAATTAGAAAATAAATTCACTTAACACAAAAGTAGTAAGTAATACTAGGAGAATGTTGATATGAACTGTGAGAAACACAAAGTAAAGACAAAATCTACCCACATCAGTAAAAACATTAAATATCAATGGGCTAAGCAGTCTGGTAAAAAAGAAAGACTATTAGACTCAAAAAAATCACAAATCTAAACACAAGTATATGCAAGGACACACATTTTAGATTCAAAGGCACAAATACATTAGAAATAAAAGGACAGAAATAATGTACTATATAATCAGACAAATTATAATTTAAGATAAAACAAGAGAGGCAAATTAAAGTGTGTGTGTGTGTGTGAGTGTGTGCATGTGTATGTGTGTGTGTGCATGTATGTGTGTGTGTGATCAAACCAGTATCTCTCCAAGTAAGCTGGGTGTGTGTCTATTAAGCACCAGTGGTCTTCTTGTCTCTTGTCTCTGATGACCCCCCTCCACACTGAGGTCATAGATGCTGGCCACTATGCCTTGCATTTCTGCAAGGCTGCTGAGGAAGTGAACACAGGTTCTCATGCTTATGCAGCAAGGAATTTACTGAGTCATCCGTCCAGCCCCGAAGCCAGCGATGAAGGTGTCCTTTCAAACTGCAAGACTGAACAACTGTGAATGCCATGTATTTAGTGACAGAGCTTTGTAAGCCAGAAACAAAACCGGATGACATTAAAGAGAAAAACAGACAGTTTGGGAAGAGCAGTCAGAGCTAACTGAGGCACTTGGGAGGCAGATCACTTAGCACGCATGAAAATAAAAATAATAACAATAAAAGAAAAAGAGAAGAGAGAAAAGTAAGCCAGAGCTAACCAAAGAAAAGAACTTCAGCACTTCTAAAAACCAGTCAAACCTACTGGATACTTTACACATTGCCACGTGCAGACGGAACATTCTGCGGGAAAGATCCCATATCGGGCATCAAATAAGACCTGGTAAGTTTAAAAAATTGAAACCACGCCAATATGTTCTAAATACAATAAGGTGAAACTTAAAATTGATAACATAAGGAAACATTTGGACAATCCCAAAAATTGATAACATAGGAAAAATTTGGACAAATCCACTTCTGTGGAAATTAAAGGGCATAATAACAAGAGGAGTAGATTAGAAATCACAAGCAAAAGTATTGTGGGGGTTAGATGTGGAAGTCACACCTTTAATCCCAGCACTAGAGAGGTGGAGACAGGTGCATCTCTGTGAACTGGAGACAAGCTGTTCTACATAACAAGACCCTAGCTCAAAATCTTTTTGAACTAACGAAAACTGAACACAATATACTGAAACTTAAAGTCTACGGCAAAATGAGGCAAAGCCTGGTAGCCAACATCAACATATTGCTGTGGGTGCCTGGTCTTTTACTGCCAGGGACAGGTAAAAAGAAGAAAGTAAAGCTCAAAACAAGGGAAGTAAAGGAAAGTCGGAGCAGAAATCAGATGAAACAGTAAAACATCGGAGGAAACAAGACTGCCAATCTGCTGCTCTTTGAGAAGACCAACAAGATCAAGTGGCTTTTAGTTCAAGCGATCAAGAAGGAACACCCTGCATATTACTAAGATCAGTTATGAAACAGGAATCTATAATACAATAGCCCTACAGAAAAGGCTGGCAAGTGATAGAATGAAACCTAGCTAAAGATGACACAGGAAGATGAAACGTGCAAGTCCCTAGGAGACACAAACTCTAAGACCAACTCTAGAGCTAGAGATGGATCTAAATAAGCCATGCAAAGTTAAAAAAAATAATAATATGAAAATATTCTACCAACAACATCCCAGGCTACTTCGGCTTCGTCGAGTATGTAAAGAATAATTAACAGTCCTTCACAAAACCACCCTCCAAATACCAAAGTGGGAAATATCCCCTAACTTAGTCTATGACGTTCATGTTGCCTTGGTACAGTGTGATTAATCTACAGGCCAGCATGCCTTATGAACAGAGGTGAGAAAAGTCCTCAAATACCATGCTAGAACCAACAACAAAGAAAATGGATCCAGCACCATGGCCAAGCTGGATTTATCCCACATAAGCAAGGTTAGTTATTAATGTTTTAAAAGGTATAAGATACAGAGAATGATTAGAATTCAGCAAAACACATAATGGCTTATAAATTTGATTACACTTATTGGTGTATGCGTAACATATGTTGTGGTGCATATGTGGAGGTCAGGAAACAACTCGCTGTGGTGTGGGTTCTCTACTTACTCTGTGGGTTCAGGGATTGAACTGTGGCTGTCAAGCTTGGTGGTCAGAGCCTCCACCCACTGAGTCACCTCACTGGCTCTCATGGAGGGGTCTAAAGAGATGCAGATGCTGTATTGGCAGCGTTCAACACTCTCATTCTACTAAGAAAAAGGTGGCATCTATCAAAAACTCACAGCTAGTATCTGATACAATAGTGAAAGACTGAACGATTTCTTCTTAATGTTGAAGAGAAAGGACAGGACACTGCGGTCACTGCTACTGCACTGCTGTCTTGTAGGCTCTGTCCAGCAACAAGATAAAGAGAAACAAAAGACATCTGGGTAGGTGGAAAGGAAAAAGTAAACCTGTTTCAACTTTCAGAAGGCATGATTTCATATTGAGAAGGGTCCTGGGGAAGCCACAAAATTCCTTTCAGAATTATTGAACTGCTGAGCAAGGGTGTTAAGGCATACAATGCATATATATGAGATTCTGTATACAGTAGTAGTGATATAAAACTGAAAACAAAAATAATTACATTCACAATAATATCAAAACCTAATGTGAGACTCGTACCCTGAAATCTCCAGAACTTTTGAAAGAAATTCAGAAAAATCTAAGTAAATGGAGGGTTTTTTCCCCATGCTTATGACTCAAATGAGGAACAGTTACACTGGGAAGAACTCTCCTCCCACTTAACTGAGGTACACACTCAATGTCCTGTCAGAGCTAATGGGGAGCCATGTCCTCTGTTCCGGAACATTCCCTCCAGTGGGGGAGAGAGAGGCTCACACTAGCTAAGAAAACTTAGAAAGCTGGGCAAGACAAGGAGTTCCAAGAGTGACAGGTCACTCCTTGCCCAGGTCTTAAAGCATCCAACAGTTGCTGAGGAGAGGAGACTGTCCACGGAGCCACCTGCAGGCTGTGTGGCCATTTCTGGCAGCAGCTTACTGACCATCACCCAGGCTGGGCGATGCGGTTGCCTCTGAATCGCCCATGCCCCGGTGAGACCTCTCTGAGACCTCTCACCCATCCTGTCTTATGTCACTGATGTCAAAGGTGAACACCTCTCATGTCTCCTCAAGACATACCACAAAAGCCAAAGCATTTTAACAACAAAGTTGCTATGGAGTGGGACATTGTGGTACTGGAGCGAGGGCAGATACACACTTCAGACACCATCGACAGACCACACGTAAGCATTTGTATTAATAATAATCCACTTGTTTCTTTACACGTATGCAAGACAGCCTGTTGAAAGCAACTGTCGTTCAGGAAATGGTGCCGGCATATTCACACAGGAGGAAATCCACACAGGGATAATTAAATTGGACTCGGAGAGACATTTGTTATCTATGAAAATCAATTCAAAATGACCACAGTCCTGAACGTGTTAATGAAGACGGTAAGATTCCTAGAGGAAAGGAGGGGAAAGTCGCGGCTGCCTGGAATTTCAGGTGATGGCCATGCTGGTGTGCTTTGCCTGTGAGATAGCGCAGTAATCTCATGTATTAGAAGATTTAGTCTCCAGCCTATGTCACTGGTCGGGATGATGCACCAGGGTTTTTCTTTGGGAGCCACTAACCAGCTCCCAAATTATAACACGGAGACTTATTATGAGTTATGAATGCTCAGGCTAGCTTAGGTTTATTTCTGGCTAGCTCTTTTAACTTAAATTAACCTGTTATTCTTTACCTACCTTTTGCCTTGGGACTTTTTCTTTTCTTTCTTCTTTCTGTATATCTTTTTGTGTTTACTTTCCCTGCTTCTTACATCTGTAGGACGCCAGCGACCTGGCTTCTGGCCCTAGGCTTCTTCCTCTCTTCTTCTCTTTTTCCTCCTCCTTATTCTCTCTGCTCAGCAGCCCCGGCTAGCCTTCTCCTGCCTAGCTATTGGCCCAGGCACGTCATTAGGCAGCCAAGGTCAAGCAGAGGCAACACATTTTTATATAATTAAATACACGTGCTTACATCAGTAAACAAATGCAGTATAAACAAATGTAACACACCTTTACACAGTTAAAGTATATTCTGCAGCATAAAGAAATGTAACACATCTTTGCCTGTAGGAAATAGAAACCCAGAGACAGATATTGGGGCTCAACCTGAAGGTAAGAAAAGCAAAACAGCCAGTCACTGGCCCGTACCTCTACCTCAGTCTGAAATGGTGATGCTGCCTTCAGGAATCTCAGAATGAAACTGTGTCTGAGAGAGAGCTATCTCCTCCTGTCTTAAATTCCTCTCTAGTTCTGGAATGAAAAAGCATGTACCACCACCGCCTGGTTTCTATGACAAACTCATGTGGCTGCTGGGATTAAAGGTGTGTGTCACCTTTAATCTGCGTGGTCTGTAAGGCTGACAAGTGGGGCTGTTTTACTCTGTGAACTTCAGGCAAGCTTTATTTATTAAAATGCAAATGAAATATCACTACATTTACCCAGTTAATAATATTCCACAACAGTACCACTCCTGGGCTGGCGGTCCTGGGCTGGTGGTCCTGGGTGCTGTAAAAGATCAGGCTGAACAAGCCATGGGGAGCAAACCAGTAAACAATGTTCCTTCATGGCTTTTGCTTCAGGCCCTGACTCTGGGTTCCTGTGCTGGCATCCCTCAGTGAGGGACCACCATCCTTAAGAAGACACAGATCCTTTCCTTCGCAGGGCACTCTTGGCCGTGATGTTGTATCACAGCGACAGAAACCCTAACTAGGGTAAGGGTCAACTTTATCTTTCTCTGGAAGTAGGAACAGAAATCAGAGACACTGTTAGCTAATGAACAAGTCCTGGGCAAGTGCTGGGTTGTCAGGACAGTCAGTGTCTGGTTTTCTGGGAGTCTTGTGGCTTCTCAGTAGCTCATAGTAGATACAGGCTCATTTCGGGGCAGGCAACGACAGGCTGTGGGTCAGCGTTCTGGGTCTTTTGGGTCAGTGTTCTGGGTCTTTCATGACCTAGCCATTGCCTATAATATATCCTGTGTTATGGATCCATCAGTATTAATAGCATGAGATATTTATGTGCATAACATAGACTATCTCACAAACATGACATTATAAGCCAGACAAGACGCTGCCCATTCTGCAGTAAGCAATGTTAATGTATAGTGTTGTTATTGCTCTGAGCAACCCTTGGGCTGTGACTGTCGGGGATAGGCACTTGTGTGGATCTCAATACTGGAACCCAGCAGTGTGAGCGTGTTCCTATATTTGCAGAGACTTCAGCCAAACACTTGAAAAGACAGTGGAGAAAGCAACCGATGGTGCTTCAGGATGAGGGCTGCAAGACTGGAAAAGAGGTCTATGGGTATTTTCTCTTCAGGCATTTTCTTAGAGATGATCTGTTATTTCCTGCCCCCTGGCCTATGAGAGCCGTCTTCCCTCCATATTTCAAAGGACTAAAGAGTGGCCACTATCATTCGGGTGGCTTTGGCAGTGGACAGTGAACGATGCCCAGGCAGAGTGGGTGAATGCGGCTTTGCAGGCAATATACTGACAGCTAAGCCCAGAGAAAAAGAGCTGGAGGTTGTGCTGACGTCCCGGGGTAGGCAGGCTTCACACAGATCTAAGGGGAGAAGTGGTTCCTCACCAAAGGAGCAGCGTGGAGACTCCTGCAGCAGAAAGGATCAAAATGGCATTGCAACAGACACACCGATGTCTCTTCTGCAGTCTTTCTGTGGAGGGCACAACAGCAGCGTGTCCGGGAGCTGTTCAGCCACGCAAAGCATGTGCCCAGGACTATCCCAGACTGCTTCCACCAAGACCCGTGGGAGTCTGGGAATGCTGAAGAAACGTTTCTACAGTGCTGCTGATGTCAAGGATGACTTCTCCACTGGCTGCTGCTTCTTTCCAGCCAGCCTAGTGAGAGTGGTCCCCCAGGGCTCGGCTAGCGCCCCCTCCTCCAGCCGCTTCCTGCTGAGTTCCTGCCTCCATTGGGCTGCTCCTGCTTCCTGCTGAGGTTTGTTTTCTTGTCCCCACAGATAGAGATGGCAAAGAAAGAATGCTCGCCAAGTCTAGCTTGGGGAGCCAGTGGGATTTTGTTGGGATTACTTACAGGAACTTGGTTCCTTGGACAGCTGTGTTACCAAGAAACCCACCCCAGCAAGTGTGACGGCTTCTGAAAACTGCGGCACCCTTGGGAACAGCAAGGCAGTGCCGCCGCCGCCGGACTCGCCTCCTCTCGCAGCAGTAGCGACTGTTTGTATAACCTGAGGGAAGACCTGCGGTTCATGTCCGGAGTCTTGGGACTTTCTTGTAAATTTCCAGATTTTCCTCCCCACCTGCCACAAGGGGACACTCAGCGTGGAGGAACGGCACACACCCTGCTCCTCCATGGACTCTGGATGGTACTCAGACACTGCTACTATTACTTAAATTTGCTAGTGTCACAGTCTGTAATAATATGGTAAAATATAAATGCTAAGTTTGTGGAGTGTGCCCTCCTCCTACCCATTCAACATGTACCCATTGTCTTCAAAATCTCCCCAGTTACACCAGGGTTAAGTAAGAGCAACGTCGAGATACAAAAATCCTTGTCTTACAGAAGTTAGCCATACACACCTCATGATGCCAATTACCTAAAACAAGTAGACTTTTAAGAATCATACGTAAGTTTGCTGAAATGCGTGTAATTGCTTTATTTTTAAATTTGAATTTCTACGGAGTTGTTGAGAAGATTTTAGCTGATGCTAGGTGAGAGATGAGGTGTTGACGCTGAGCTGCCTGGCGCACTGGGGACAGAATGAACGCGGAGCTGCAGGCTGGGGGCTCCCTTTGTGTAGCTCTGGCTGTCCTGGAGCTTGCTCTGTAGACCAGGCTGACCTTGAACTCAGAGACCCACCTGCTTCTGCTTCCTGAGTGATTAAAGGCGTGCACCACTGTTGCCTGGCACCACATAAAATTGAAACCAGGGCAACCCAGGGTTTGCTGCCCCACCCATCCGCACCTGAGAGTTTCCAGGCATGGCTTCGGTCCTGTCTTCTATGCCGAGATGGAACTGGCGCTGCAGCTGCTCTGCTGGGGTTAAAGCTAGGCATAAGTCCCTCAGCTCTCAGCGGCATGTGCCCCTGCCATTCCAGTGACTTCTTGGCCTAGTCTGGCCTTGTGCTCAGTGTTCTGTGTGTCTGTGAAAACTTCAGGCCTCCCTCATCTCAGTCCCCGCGTGGGGAAGCTGCCCCCCGCGGATCCCATGAAGCAGTAGCTTTGCTCGGCCCTTCCAGGGAGAAATGCTTAAATCTCCAATCTTCCAGAGTTCCTGGACGAAACAGGAACTCCAGAAGTTTCCAAATGACAAGCTGTATGAGAGGTGCATTACTGTAAAAACATGCAAATACCAAGACAGATAGGTGTGAGTTGGGGCAGACAGGTGAAGGGAAGCCATCCCGGAGAGTTCTCCATACAGAAGGTCTCTGTGCCAGGAAGGTGCATCTAAATGGCATCATGGTGGAGCCAGGTGGGCTGGTACAGCCAGGACCCCACCCAGCACAGCACCTGTGAGGGCCTGTGCATTTCTTGCACTTGACAGTTAAGGATTTGAACATAAGGCAACATTGCCTTTATCATATCCCGTAAAAATAGCAATTTGCTCCAGCCCTTGTAGCCCAGCGTTGAGGGTGGCACGTGCCTGATAACGGGAGGGTGACAGATCGGCCTGCACATGGGCTTCGGCATCTTGCTGGGAAGCATAATAAATTGTGCAGAGCCAAGCAGAGGACAGGGCCGGCGGGCGACTCCACCTCCAGTAGCCAAATAACTCAGCCCCGGCTCCGTAATTATGCTGTGTGAAAATATGGGATTAATTAGACGGCACGTACACTGTCGTGTCATTAAAGGCTGCCCGCGCTCGGAGCGGCTGCTGGCTGCCGCCAACATGAAAAGACAAAGTCCCCTGTTCACACCCCGGCTTATTATCTCACTTAAGGTCACTGAAGCAGCCTTCCCTGGGCGGGCTGTGTGCGTGGCCCTTTGTCATATTAATTTCATTATTTTTACCTGCTCTAACAAAGGCTATGCTGAAAAAGATGGCTTTAGTCAAAATCATCCGTCTGAGGCCCCGAAAGATGGGAGACAGGAGGCAGAACCCTTGCCCCAGGAGTGCCTGCAAGTTCAATCCAGATTTAACTCTTTAGATTCCTCTGGCACAGGATACCACAGGAACCAGAGACGGACACACAGGCCTCTCAGCAGGGACATGGAGCAGAGCCTGGGAGGAGGAAGTAAGTGGGCATGCTGGGACAGAGACCCCTTCAGAACCGTGGTCACCGAGGACTTCAGTACAGGTCAGAGGCTTGAGGTCTTGACCCCCACCAGGCTGTGAGGGACCAGACTCATAAGGCTTGGGGGCCTTGTCTGAGGAGGCTCTTGGGTTGGACACTATGCTCTGACCTGAGCACCCTCCTGAAATGCAGGTGAAGACCCCTCTGCAGACAGAGCCACCGGCTGCACCTACTGTCCTTGCAGCACATGGCCAAGGAGTCGCCACCACAGGCCTGGGAAACCATCGCCTTTAAGGAGCCAGCAGAGAACCTTCTGGAAAGACCCAAGGAGGAATGCTTCCAGCTGCGGCAGGATTTCCAAAACAAGGAGTCTACAGGATGACTGCTTAAATCTCACTCACGCATCTCATGCATTCACGCTCAGGCATCCTCTCATACACATGGATACTCAGACACTCCCTCACTCTCGTGTGCGTAGATACTTTCTCATGCACACATACATGTGTAGATTCATAGACACATGGCCACATAGACATACCAAGCCACATGGGTTCACACATGTATGTAAGTTAACATGTGAGGTCTCACTTATCTTCGTACTCACACGTGCATATGTATAAATATGAATTATATGAAATATCATAAATATTTATACATATGAATTCACACTCACCGGATGATGGGTACACATCTGCTTATACTTGTCCACACGAGTTCATATATGTGGACCCATACATTCACACACATACTTACACCTATGCATATGCCATGGCTTGGGGTTCAGGCTTTCTGGATGAGCTTCCCTCCATTTTGAGGCACACACATTTCTGAAAAAGAGTTGGAGAACTTAGAATAGACTGGGCTCAGAAATGAGGGCAGATTTTATGTTCAGTTATGTTTTGTTTTTTTTCCAGACTCAAGGGTGAGATTAAAAGGTTTTTGTTTGTTTTTTATAAAAAGTTGCAGATTAAAACCAATCATCCTACTGAAATGAACCCAACCCAAAGACTCCAGGGCTGGCTCTTGTCAGCGTTCTCATAGAGGACCGCACCGTCCCCTTTCCAGCAGGTCAGTCTCCACACGCCCCTCAGCTTTTAAAACACTGGATCCTGAGAGTCCAAGCGCCATCGTGAGCGGCTACATCCGAGAAAATGGACTGCGATGGGTGAAGGGGTAGGCGACGAATGACCGAGGAGGGACCATGGAGAGAAGAAATTCAGCGATTAGAAAATAAAGTAATTTAAGCTGAATTACACTCAAAATGACCTTTGCAGTAGGTAATAGGCAATCTGAGGCAGGAAGAAGGAGCTGGAATTCAGCAGAATGAAGTCCGCCTTGTGCTTGAAAAATGGGAAATCCAGGAGGGAGAAAGGGAGAGTGCGGGTGTCAGATGAAGGCTGATGGGAGAGAAGTCATTTATGGAAGGTTAGAGTCGTTAGCACAGGCAAAATGACTATAGGAAAGTTCTCAAAATTAAAGAGACTTTTTTTTTTATCTGAAAAGAGACTTTGTAGATTATGCCAATAAAAAGGGCGCAATTGTCTAAAGTAAACACACAAGCAGACGTTGTAAACCAGAGCAGCCTCTAGGCCTCTTTCCAGCCATCACTGTTCTGGAGGGTTCTTTTCTCCTTCTCACCTCATTTTAAAACAACAGCTGCAACTTTATCTTCCTGGACTTTCCTTTCTGGTCATCTCTGTTCACTATAATTTGATTTCCTAACTGAGCTCATGAGTACTTTTCTAGAGAATATCTTTGTGGTCAGTTTAGGACAAACAAGGCTAAGAAAACCTAACTTTGGATATAGGACACAAATATGTGAACTCATACCCACGCACATATGTCCATTTGTTATACATGGGAATGTGCGCCAAGTTCGTTCTGTGGGACTCAGTGTCAGTGACCTCATCTAGTTTGTGGTAAACCATGTTCCATTACCACAATTCTGAAGTGAAATGGCAAGACCCCGTCCTGTTTCCCTGGAGCTCGAATGGACAAAAGCTAGCCTGACGTTTGGAGAGCTGAATTTCCTACACTCTTTCAGGTGCCGCTTGGCTGTCTAGGAGGGTTCTCCCTTTTCATTCAGGGTTTGACTAGGTCCTTTGGAGTGAGGCAGATGTGGATGCTGCTCATTCACTCAGCTTGGGGTGGTCTGGGAAGTCAGGAGCCTGATCTCCAGTTGTTTTCTCTTGCTAGTAGAAGCACACAGAGCCAAGCATCACGGAGATATTCCCTGGGGAGGATCTGAAAGAACTTGGGAGAGGAGAAAGACTAGGATCAAAATACATCATATGAAAAGAAAGCCAATAAAACTTGGCATTAACCTTTCAAAAAGTTACTTCCTATCAGCGACAAAGGAGGGGGATACTTTGTGTTGATGTTTATAAAAGGCTTCTCTGAAGGAGTAAGACTTGGAAGGATACTTTGTGTTGCTCTCCTAGAAACTTCCAGGACATAAACAGGAAGCTTAGTAACCTGGAAGTGGAGGGTTCGGTGGACTTCATGTGGGTGAGCACATGACAGGACCACTAGATGGATGTCCGTGGGAGAGGACAGTGGTTAACACAGATGTGCAGATCCTTTAACATTCCCTCTGAAAGATGAGGTCAAACTTCACTGTCCTGTGACTGAACTTTTCAAAGCAATTCTAGTAAACAGAAGAAGGCAGAAGCAATGGTACGGGATGCTGGAGGCTCCTAAACGGCACGGACGCTTCAGCTTCGCAGACCCCTTCCCCTGGGAAAAATGCCGCATGTTATGAGGTCACCCAGCAGCCAAGAGTGGCCCCTCAGTCAAGCCGTGCATGTCTCATCCTGGTCTTCAGGTGGCCATAGCCCTGCTTACTTCTTGACCTTGAGCTGGGACCCCATGATGTAAGTTCATTGAAATTCCAAATACACATATTTACTGTTATTTTTACCACCATATCTTGAGGAATTTTCGGCACTGTCACAGATAACAAGTACAACTAGGATGCAAAATGATCTGATCAGTTTTCTAAGATCATTCTGGATTGTAGGAAAGAAATCATAGAAACAAAGGCACCATTGCCATGGTTTAGGGCAGAGGTATCCGTGAGGGGACTGAGTGGTGGTCATGGAAGTTTGGGAATGGGATTTTGTGGGACTTGAGACATGATTATGAAGGGGAAGGAAAAGTAGTTTGGGACATTTTGTCTGTAGACACCAAGAGAATGCTGTCATCAGCTGAGACAGGGAACCTACGGGGTAAAGAAGGGTGAAGGAATCAACGCTCCTGTTCCAGCATTCAGATGATAACAGCGATGATGACCATGACATTGATGGTACTGATGGTATTGGTGGTGACAGCAGGGATATGACGGTGAAGGTGGTAGTGAGCGTGTGATGACGATGATGATGGTGAAGCTGAGGGCCATCATGATGATGACGATGGTGAAGGTGACGGCCATGATGATGGTGGTGGCAATGTCTCAAATTCTTTGAACACTTACTCTTGGTTGGGCATCCTTATACCTGCTTTCCTAGATTAACTCACAACAGTATGAGGGTGACTGCATTAAAGACAGGTTAAGGGACACAGTCAGTAAATAAATATCTATTGATCTGTGAGGGATTTCCAAGGTAGATTATTCAAACAGAATCCCCCTCCCCCACAGAACATCTTTGACATCTGTTAAGCTGCAAATTTCTGTGCTCATGAGTTTATTGCCCCCCACACCCCAACCTGCAGCGAGATCCAGGAATCTGTATTGTCAGTACTATCAAACATAGAATGTCTGAGACCAGGGGTTTAAGGCAGTAATTTTCAAATGCAGGCTGGTTTACGTGTGTGTTGACACATTCACAAGGAGGCAGAGTTCATTCCCCTTGCTTGATTGGGTCAATAAAGTGTGCACGGGGAGGTGTTTCCATGCCTATTAAAGAGTTTTCAGTCTCAAGGGTTCCTAGGTGCTCTCTTCTTTCTCCCTGATGTTTCCTTCACCTTCTGGTTTGAGCAGAGACCTGTACCCATCTCTCTACTGACGCCTCTTTATGCAGGCAACAGAGAGCCAGTGTGGAGATGGAGCATGAACAGGTATGGTTCAATACATGTTGGGAAGGTGACTCTTGCAGTGATCAGCCAGTGGAGAGGAGCAGGTGAGAGGCTGGGACCACAGGGCTGGTTCTGCTGACTCAGGTCAGAGATGGTGACACTGTAGTCAGTCCCCATTCCTTGAAACAGAAGCAATGGGTGGGGCCCCAGGCAGGTGTGTAGGGGCTTCTCAAGGGCAAAACCTGGTCCCACTCAGTGGCCACCATGAAGTTCCCATCCTTTCCTAATTCTCTACAGCACAGAGAGTCTGTCTGTTTGGGATGACAATCTGGCTTTAACGGCGATCTGCTGTGTTCTTGTGGGATGGAAATCAAGAGTAAATGCCTATAGTTGAAGTCTATACTTTTGATAGGGGAGTTCAGCCAATCACTTTCTGTTTGTGGGGCGTGTCACCCTTAGGCTAAAGCTTGCCTATAAACCTGCAAGCATGCTCCTGCTAGCTCTCTCTCCTGGCTCCTGCGTCCACGGATTTGGATTCTGGTGTAAGCTGGTGTAAGTCTTACTTCTGTTTATTAAAGCTGTATATTTTGTATTAAGATAGTCTGGGAACTTTTCATTACCAATCACCCTGCGGCTTCATCTGGCGCCCGAACGTGGGCCTTTTTCCCCCCTCGAGCACCTGGGGTCCATTGGCGGCCCCACGGCCTTTACCCTGATAGCCAGTTCCTAGCTTAAGTGCGAACCATATTCGCGTGGCCGAAACAGTAGGTGGCTACCTATAGCTTCCTTATGTGCTCCGTAAAGCCTGCACTGGATCCCAGCTCTGTTCAATAGAATCGGGGCGGGGACTTTCCGCTTCTGCAAATGCTGCGGAACTCGGGCAAGCGGCACCTCTACCCCCCATCCCCCTCGGGCAGTGTATTCCCTGCAGCTCTGGCTGAGTTTGGCTTGCGCTGCTAGCCTGAAAGTAACCTCTGGATTTGAGTATATATATATTTCAGAATCTTTCCAGGTCGGCGCCATTGCCATGTGGATTCAGGTGCGCCCCCGCCACTTACTAGTAGGCAAGGGTCATTACAGGTAAGATTTTTCTTTTCGGTTGAAAACAAATAAATAAATACAATTTCTTTTGATTGAACATGTCAGAAAATATTACTATCCAAAAGTTCAATGGCCTTTTTAATTGCGCCATGGAGGATATCCTCCATGAGGTTTCTGATATTCCTCTTACTTGGTTATTTCTGGGACTTGTTGCTTTTCTGGTGTTTGGATATTTTATAAGGACGATGCAGTCCTTCCAGATTGAATCCGCAA
Source organism: Myodes glareolus (assembly GCF_982192425.1). Lineage (NCBI taxonomy): Eukaryota > Metazoa > Chordata > Mammalia > Rodentia > Cricetidae > Myodes > Myodes glareolus. The sequence goes on along the minus strand of NC_142038.1, from coordinate 5,026,230 downwards.
TGCTGAGGGCAAAGATTAAAACCTTAAGGACAATTCAGACTGACACCAACCTCCTCAAAAAAGAGTTTGGAGTTTTCAAGGAGGAGACTAGATCAGAGTTTGGAGTTCTCAAGGAGGGGACAACCAAAATGACTCGTAACCTCCAGTCCATGACTGTAAGTGCTGAAACATTAGCTGAGAGGATTAAAACCATTGAATGTGAAAATTGGACTTTATCAAAAGGGTATGATAGATTAATTGACAGGATTTCCATACAAGAAGGCACAGTACATGCCATGAGGATTATGTCCAAGGAGGATATGGTATCTCTAACGGACAAGCTCCATGCCTTAGAATTATCAATGAAGGCGATAGTGTCCAGGGAGGAAATGGTGTCTCTGACGGACAAGCTCCATTTCTTAGAATCGTTAATGAAGGCTTTGGAGCATAATACTGGACAGGAGATTCAGGACTTACAGAAGGCAATGGTGAGCAGATTTAATAAGATTGAGGAAATCATAGACTCTGATGAACAGGAGCAAAAGGTAGAAAGGCAACATTTACCTCTGAAAACTCTGAGTCTACACAGAGTTATACCTGCCTTTCCAGTAATAACATCAGAAAAGATAACTGGCTCCAAAAACCCTAAGGTCATTAAAGAACATACATGGGAGCCTATATGTATGAATGACCTGAAAGAATTTAAACAAGCAATTGTGAATTATGGACTACATTCATCCTTTGTTAGAGAGATGTTAAAATCCTGAGCTCTTAGCAGCAGGGCCATTCCTCAAGATTGGAACTAGCTCATGTCAGCTGTCTTGGAGAACGGACCTTTATGGCATTTCAAATGCCTATTCAAGCAAGAGGCCAGACTTTTACAACAACAAGAATCAGCGAAAGGAATTGAGGTTTCTCTAGATCAAATTCTAGGTGAAGGACTTTACTCTGATCCTCAGGAACAAGCTCTTTATGATGAAAACATTTTATCCATATGTGCCACAGCAGCTCTAAGGGCCTGGGACAGGGTTCAAGACTCAGGTCAGAGAGTAGAATCATATATCAGGGTAAAACAGGGTCAGAGAGAACCCTTTAGTGACTTTTTACAAAGACTAACTAAGGCTGTACAAATAGGGATACCTGATCCAGAAGCAAGAAATATAGTAATTGAGTCTTTGGCTTATGAGAATGCCAATGTAGAATGCAAAAGGATCCTGGGGCCTTTAAAGATTAGATCAGCGCCTTTGGATGAATGGGTTTTACATACTTTGGGAGGTTGAAGAGGAAAGTTCTTTTCCTTCCAAGCTCAGAACCAGCTGAAAAAAAGTGTCAGGGACGTCTCAGTGTCACTGCTCAGAAGCGGATTGGTGTGTCTGGCTTTACACCCAAGGCGAATGTCTCTATCAACTTACCTACCCCGCAAGTGTCCGCCTTCCTCACGGGCAGTGTCGCTCTGGGGGACACCCAGGGGCACATTCGACCCTGCCAAGCAGACGACTGTTTGGGATAGAACAGGCAAGAAAAGAAACTGAGTTCACCTGGCGTCTGCCACACCAGGCCCAGCAGCTATCTTTACACATGAAGTTCAACGCAGTTCACGCTCATGCTGGGTGTTGGCATGGTTCCCTCTTATGTATTTATATTTTATATATTTATTATATTTATATATTTAAGTCTTTCCATTGGACTGCTGCTGAGGAGGGCTGGGAGCAGGCTGCAGACCATCAGAAACCCTGGTGGTGTCACATTCCCCATGGAGGAAGCAGCTGAACTTCAAGACAGAGGCCTGCCATGAGCAAGTTGGCCAGTAGCTACTGTAGGGAAGTCTGAGATGCCTCACCCAAAGGTAATTCACCATTGGCACTGGTACTTGTTGGGTGGAAAGATCACAATCGCCCAGACTAAAACAGCAGCATCAAAGGCACCAGTGTCCAGGAAACCAAGGCACCAGCATCCGGGAAACCCGCTAAGGTCGAACAGCTGTCAGGCAGAGCTGCCCGTCTTCTCAGCGAGCTACTGCCCTGCTGTGATGGGGAGACTCTCCACGCCATGCAGCTCTGTGCTTCTGGAAATAACCCGTTCCTTGGTTGCACCCGGGACATGCTTTCATTCTTCTCTTTCTAGACGTTCCAAGTGAGTCATGCAAATAGATTCAAGATGGCAGCATATGTCAGTAAAGTCATCTGAGATGCAAAGAGCTGGTAACATCTGAGTGTTCCTGACTATTTAAATCTCTCGCAAAACTTACTTAGTATGCAATAGTATGAAACTTTGTCTCTTGCTCAGATAACTAAACATGGCCAAGATGATTATTACATAGCTAATTGGTAGGAATTACCATCAGCTCACTTGAAGTTACAGACTCAATTACTTTTCAAGAGCGAAATTGTGTGTGTATGTGTCTGTGTGTGTGTTGTGTGAGTGTGCACACATTTTCAGCAAGTCTATTCTGATAGAGAATGATCTATCAGAGAAATGATTTGCTTTTAGTCCATGGGCTGTGGACTGAAACATCTCTTTGTTTGGACATCTCACTGTGGCCAGTGATTTGGCAATTTCCTGATGCTATCAGGCTTGGAAGCAGAGGAGAAGAGGAGCCTGGCTCGGAGCCAGCCGTTCAGCCAAGCATGACAAGGCAAATGGGCGTCAGTCCAGTCAGAACGTGCCACCCGTGTTTACAACAGACGACTATTTACTTCCTACTACATTCGTACATTTATGTTCTTCTAACAATCAGAAAGCCAGCACTATTCAAACACAGGGTGAAGCAGGCCTTGGCGGAGAGGGCAGAACCAGCTGTCCTCTTACCTTCCCCGGCTCCAGGGAGCTTGCCGGCTTGCTCTACCTCCAGGGTCTCTTGGATTGGTTCAGCTGCTGTTCTGTTCCTCCAACCAGTGTCAGCTGCCCCTCCTACTTCCCACGCTCTCCAACCCCGATACCCACCCCCAAGCAGCCTTCCAAGGGGTTGCTGCTGCTTCCTTTGTCTCCCCCTGTGGCTAGCTTGGGTAGGGAATGACTAGGGGGGCATTTTCTCATCTGGGTAGGAATTGGTAATGGCCATTTGCTGACACTAAAGCTGGTAATGACACAGTCTGTTCACTTCCCGAAATGAAGGAGTCTGTATTCTTAACACCATTTTCCTTCCTACCCCACTTCTTAATTATGGAATGGTCTGTATTAAGTTCTTATTATCATGACTATAAATATTATTCATGATTAAACCAGGTATCATATGGTACTAATACTTGATATTTTTATATGCACCGCACCTTCATAACCTATTTTCTATACATGTCAATATTATATTTTTCTTAAAATATGTATATGGGTGTTTTGTCTATACATATGTCTGCATACCAAGTGTATACCTGGTCACCACAGAGGTCAAATGAGAGCATCAGATCCCTTGTACTTGGATTACAGATGGTTGTGGACAGTCATGTGAGTATTGGTAATTGAACCCAGGCCCATAGAAAAGAACCCAGTGCTTGTACCTATGGAACCATCTCTTCAGGCTGTCATTTCTCTGAGGCATTGAAGCCATGCACAACCTGCATCATGTGTCTGGTAATCAAGCCTGTGGACAATTCAGGAATAGCTTCCTAGACAGAGAATTTGTCTATCCCTAAACCCCATTCTCAAAGACTGACTGAATGCCGAGACACAATATGTCTCATAGAATCTCACTCACGCCTTTGCCTGATGTGATCTAGCAGCTCCAAGGCTCACACTGAGGTTTGGTCCTCAACTCAGGATCACACCTGCACATCTGGTCTGGAAGAGTTTCAGACCCATGTTCAGCAGTCATTATCCTCTTCCAAACCTTAACAGCTGTGTAGGTCACCAGGCAGGTAAACATCTTCCAAACCCAGAGATAGACAGAGATTTGTCTCCAAACTCAAGCTGCCATTCAGCACAGTCCTGTGGGGCCACGTAGGTCCCTTAGTTAGTAGCCTCTCATCCTGACCCACTGGGTACAGTACGGCCATGAGCTCCACGGGCTTCCTGCTTGCTCTTAAGAAGGGACTGGAGACTCTGCCCAGGGCGCAGCCTCCCTGGCTTCTGAGAGAGTGAGAGGTTGTGGTAGATTTAATTTTGGGGCATGCCCCTCTGCTCTGCCTCCCAAGAATTGCTCCAAGAATACATGGCTCCAGACACTATACATGGGCCCAGTTTTCAAGTATATTGGGATGTGGAAGGTGTACAGTTCATTGACAGGGTGCTCCTCCCTCCCCTTGGAGCTCTTTCCTAGTCTAGCTTTCTCCTGGGACAGTACTGTTCTCAAAGCAGGGTTTGTAGTCCAGGGCCACCCTGGCATGTCCTTGTTTGCTTGCTTTGTCTCCTGACTTCTTGCCAAGTGTCAAAGATCTTTCTCCAGAAGAGAAAATGTCATAATCACTCCAGATGACCTCAAACACCATTTCTTTTCATAACATGTCAAGAATGAATAGTGAGTGGAATAAATAGCATTGGCCCAACACCTTCGGGTAGGAAAAAAAATCAGGATATAAGCAAGTAAAAATTTTTAACAAGAACAGCCTGGTGCCGTGGGAATAAACTTGGATGCTTTAAGATTCTGATTATGAAGGTTGCACAAAAAAACCCCACCAAAACCAAGAACAAAAACAAAACAAAACAACAAAAAAAAAAAACTAAACCAGAAAAGTCACCTGACTATATGTAACAAGCTGGTGAACCTGATGTGACCTCTGTCATGGGGTTTAAGCCCAGGGCTCTTCATCAAGAACTGTTTTGGAATATGAAGAGAAAGTGATCAAACAGGTTTGACCAAGGCTGCAGGATCAGGATGCATTTCATTGACTGTGTTGAGGAAATTGAGACTGCAGAAACAGGAAGGACAGCGACTAACAAAATCAAATGAAGGGCAACCAGACTTCACGTCCTGCCTTCTTTACTCCCTCTAGATGGCTACTAGCCTACATCCAGCGTGCACTCCGGTGAGACACCAAGGATGACGCAAGGGCACAAGTGCAGAGGCTGACTTAGATGTCGTCCTTGGAAACAGTTTGCCATGAGCACTTTGGGCCCTGGGAAGTACAGGGAAGGAAGGGACAGAGTCCATTAGGACCTTACATTTGAGATAGGAAGGCCAGTCCCTGCAGCAGCAACCCTGGGGAGGGTACTGCTCCATAACTATGCTGTTATGTGGGTAGATCTCATGCCCTGGACCTTCTCATGGCTGAGAAACTGTAGCCTGGCTATGAACTGTGAATCCTCCACTGTCACTAGGAATCAGCTCCTAGCTGTAGGTTTGGAAAACCGTGCTCCAGTGGTTCTTATGTGCAACTGACACCAAGACATCTCCCGTCTTCAGAAGCTACATAGAAGTCAGCCACTGGCTAGACAGGTGCCACTCAGAGAAGCTTTCTAACAGGTCCTTCACTAACCTGGAATCTGGTTTGGAAATGAAAAGTAAGTAAATGCTTTCCTTTGTGTTGGTTTTAATTCTTCCTTAGCAGGTTATTTGGAGAGTAATGCGAGAAATAGAAGAAAACTGAGGATGTGGTTCTGACCCGAGGAGGGCCGGGATGCTCATGTTTGTCCTGGTGGTACATTGCCTTTTCATAATAGTGAAAGTCATGTTGAAGTTATGTCATTTAAAAATGAATTTATTAAAAGGTATTGCAAGTGTAGGCCACAGAGGAAGAAATGGTTCTTTGCAGTGATATGGAGGATTGGCTTATTTAACTCTGGGAATGGCCTTTGTGGGCACGTTCCAGTGCTTCAGACTCTGGCCCTCCTTAGCCAGCTCTGGGCAAGTTTCTCATCTCACACAGCTTGGTCCCAAAAGCAGGAAGAACAGAAACCTGGCCTGGGCAAGGGGTCGGCTCTGGAAAGAAGCAGGCCATTGCCTCAAGCTCCCTTGTCAGGTAGGAGAGCTCTAGGACCTCCCACTTCATTGATTTTTACAGTGCAAGGATCCAGGAGAAACAGGGCGTTCCTAGCCTATCTCTGAGGATTGCAGTGGTGCCCTGCATTTTCCAATTGGTGAACAACAGGCACTCGTCCTGACCCCTAAATTCCATGGGCCAATCTTTCACCAACTATCCTCTCCCAGGGAAGCCTAGAAGCCAAGCTAGAGCTTATTATACACTTTAACTCCCACTTAAAAGACATTAAGACAATGTCTGCGCCTTCCTGTTGGGCTGGGAGTGGCCTATCCTCAACAGATGTATGGCGGACAGAGTTGATGGTCACTACCTCACCTATTCCTGGAGTTTCCACAGCCAGTAGGGGCTTGGCCTCCCCATTAGAGGTATGGCCAACAAAGTGGGCAGTGTGGCCTCGGCCGGAGGCCCAGTGCAGACACAGACTCCCCAGGAGATTGACAGGCCTACCCGGGAAGCTCCTCTGTCCTTTATCACCAGCTACAAAAGCGGTGCCAGGTTTTTTCATCAGCCACAGCCATGTCTCCAAATGGCTCTTCAGTGTCAGGCCCATCAGGAAATTAACTCATCAAGCCGTGACAGCTGCTAATTTTTCCCCTTCCATGTCAGATGGATCGCCCGCTGCAGCTAATCATGAATCACCCATCCCTGATTAGAAGGTGCTTCCGAAACATATAACTGCCACCCTGGCTAACTTCTTCTCTGTGTAAATGATATCACCCCAGAGGAGGAGAAAACGGATTGTGTTCTGCAACGTGATGGCACAGGAGCAGGCTGCTCAGGTTAGCTGCTGCCCTCTTACGTTACTGGACTAATACACAGTCCGGGGAGTGACAGGCACTGTTCTCTGGTGCTAACCCAATGGCCTTTCCTCTTCCTAGGACCCACCTGGGGCTGAGAGTCTAGGTTGACTCCTCAATCCTCTGCTCAAGCCTGCCTGCCTTCCGTCTTTCCTTTCCTCCCTCCCTCCCCTCCAGGAAACAGGTGTAACACAGCTGGGAGACAGAGATGTTTGTGTGGTGGGATTCCCCTAGTAGGAAGTGGGGTCAGGCTCCTCACAGAGTGCTGGGTGGGGCTGCTGGGCCTCGAGTCTTGGCTGTGCTCTGGGTGGAGAACCCTAACATGGACTAAGGCCTCACCCTCCATCTTCTAGGACTTTGACAGTTTCTTTGCTGGAGGAAACCTTGTCTTATGTACCTATGGTCATTTGAGGGCCACGTTTTAACAATACCCCTCAGCGAGAAGTTGTTAACTGGTCAGGATCCCCACTAACAGTATCAAGTGTCGGGTGGACCTGGGAATCCAGCTGGGTTCTTCATCCTCCACCCACCTCAGGCCCCAAGCGTTAACGCTGTTCCGTCAGCTTGGCTTGAGTCCCCACTTAGACCTTTTTTTTTTTTTTTTTTTTTTTTTAGAAATGTTTCCCCCTCACGACCAACCCAGCTCTCGCTAAGCTCCAGAACTAAGCTCAGTTCGATCCTGAGATCCCTTTTCTCTTACTGGAAAATCTTGGGCCACCTGTGACTGCAGTCTGGCTCTGGCTTTCACACACTTTCAGCTGGTAAGTGACAGGGATTCCCAAAGCTATTGGGCCCAGTCTTAGCACATGTTCCTGTCCTCCACAGGAAACCAATACGCAGAAGCCTCACCCTCTGCAGCAAGCTTTCTGGTTTACTCTGTTGCAAGGATGTTTAGCAGTGGCCACTACTGCATCTCTCAGGGAGGGCTGAGGCTCTCAGAGATGACCGTGTGGGTCAAGTGACACCGTCACACTAAATGACCTTGGATGATGGGAAGTTCTCCGTGTAGAAATGGCCACCTTACTTTGTGACCCTCCAAACTACCAACATTAAACAACTCACAGCATGGAAAAGTCTAAACCATATCTCTAGTCGGACTTGGAAATCAGTCTTCCTTGCAGAGATCCTGGAGGCTGGATCACTCAATTGGCAGTAGCTTAATATAAACACAGTCTTCAGGGGTTACAATCTTTACGTAAAAATGTCACTGGCTGGACTTTTTCTTCTTTAAAATGGTCACATTTTCCTAGACTAAACCTCAAGGAAAGCTGTGAGCTCACTGCGTTGCCGTTACAGACAATCCATGCTGCCAGAAGTGTCCTCTGCTCACAGACCTTGCCATGCCTCATTATTCTGAGGCACACATTTGTGTATGTGCTTCTGCAACTCCCTTACATTCCAATAGTTGTGTAATGAGAGAGAAAAGAGAGGTAACATTAACCTGGCTCTATAGGTAATTACAGGACACAGCAGCTTGGAGAAGCCTTTGCAGAACACCTTCTGTACAGTTTTTTTTTTTTTATGCAAAGACCTGCTCTTTTCATCGCGCATACAACGTGATTGCTGGTTTGACACTGCAGGCTACACTGGTTTTATGAAGGATTAAATGCCACCTGAGACATATTTATCCTAAATAAATCACACATGGTAAACTACAGCATGTCAGTGTCAACGCCCTGGACGGCAGCGGAAAGGTTAGCCATACAGGGCTCGGGAAAGGCAGGAATTAGCATTGAGCCTCAGGACCGCAGGGCCGTGTGCCAACGGGGGAGGCGATCAAGAAGAAATATCTCCACTGGAAAACATCCTCCCCCCCCTTTTTTTTTTAACACGTATGAGGAGCCTGGAGAGGGCCATCACTTTGTAAAGGTCACCTCTATCCTGCTAACAAACGGGAGTTGATCCTGTCACTGTTTGGCAAAGACATGGTTTAAGGAGTTAAGGAGCCCTGCCATTTTTAGGAAGCAGGAGTGGTCACACTCAGCTAATTATGAGCCAGTGTCAAAGCTTAAGTTTTACCTTTTCCTATGACTTCGCTTGGAGGGTGGCTGGGTGTGGGCAGCTGGCTCTGCAATGGACACAACTCAAGGCAAAGAAACCAGGAGGCAGGAGGCCAGGCTCCTGTGGTACGCTCTCTTGTGGCCTTAGGAGGGATTTAAATGGCCCTTGTACTGACCCCGGTAGACTGTGCCTGTCATGGCACTGGGCTGCAGGAGCAGTCTGCTATACAGGAAACGCTGACAGCAGAGATGAAGGAATCGCCTTGGCAGGCTGGCCTTGACTCAGAGCACATCATCACCTTCAGTTTAATGCTGTAATTTTATTTCAAAGAAAACAACAAAAACAATTTTGCCTCTGAGGAAAGGGGTTATTTTACAATTTCGAAAAAAAAAAAGCATTGAAATCAAGAAATTAGCGGAACACAACCCTGCACCCAGCACTCGCAGTGTGTCCACCATGGAGCAGGCAGGGACGAAGGCCAAGGGTGGGCGTCAACTGTAATGTTTGCCATCAGTCTTCCCAGTCTCGGAAAGTCACAAATAAATCCTGGAAAAAAGGTACTGATACAAATATTTGTTATAAAAAGCAATGAGCAATATTTTCCACAGCAGACATTTCATGTACAGACGTTATGATATGAAATGAATTCAGGATGAGAATCAATTATCTTAACCAAGGTGGATTTTTAACTCAATAAAAATTTCAAGACTTTTTTCAAACCACAAATGAAAGATTTCTCTTGTGCAGAATGGCCACGGCAAAGGAAACACCTAACATATTTGCAGGGAGGAAATTTATACAGAAAATGAACTAACAGGCTTCCTTTGGTCTGGGAACACCAGTATCTTAAACTTAATAACAATAAAAGAACAATGTGTTCACTGCTTTAGATGCAGTCCTTGTAGCTCCGATTTTGAACCGGAGGTGGAGGGAGCTGACAGAACCGCATGGGCAGCGGCAGTCGGTGCGGACAGTCTGAGGGGAGAGGGTTTCCTGTTCCCATCAGGGGACACCATCCTCTGTCTTCTGATGACTTGACAGGGAACGAGGAGTAAGGAAGGAAAGCCAGGGAAAACTGCTTCTCACCACAGCGGTGCTGGAGGGGCAAGGCCATGAGCAGAGGGCCTAGGGACCAGCTCTGTGGCACAGGCTTCATCCTGCCTACCTACTCTTCTTAGGTTGCTGGGCAACCTAGGTGTAGGCGTTGCTCTGTACTCTCCTCTGGTAACATCAGCCTATTCAGTGGCTGAAGTTCCCAGCCTGAAGGGCCTGCTCAGCACACGTCCGACGTAAGCGGTACAAGCAAAGCTCGGCGGCCTCTGCACTGGCCCAAGCAGGTCTTTGCACACTGCCCTGTGCCCAGCATGGAGGCCTGCCTCATGCTTCTTGGAGCTCACTGTTTTCTCTTTGGCTCTGGATCACTGTGGCTGCTGGGGAGCCATCCTGGGTATAGATGACCATGCTGGTCAACTGTTCCGTGCTGCTTGCGCCCACAGTCTCAGCACTGAGGGCAGCCCCCGCCTGCAGGATCTCTGGAGAGCTGGCTGTCTCTATCACAGTGTGGGAGTAGACCCCTGAGTCCTCCTGCACACCCGGAGGCAACTCTGTTACAATGTAGTGGGTGGTTCCCTCAGGGAAGCTGCTGCTGGATTCACGGACCATGGCTTGGACCAGCTCTTCCGTTACAATGATCTGTGAGATCTCCCCTTCTGACTCTACCAGGTCCACGTGCTCAGCTGGCACCCTTAAGCCATGGGTCTCAGCCTCCTGCATGATGAATTGGGAGCCTTCTGCAGCCACCATGTGGACAGCGCCCTCCTCGTTCACGATGACCTGGGTCACGCCGTCCTTCATCAGCTGGCTGGCGGCACCTGTGTCACACACCGCAAACTGGAGAACTCCCTGAACCATTTTCTTGAAGGCCACCTGGGCTCGTTCCTGAGACGTGATGATGGCCGAGGGCCGGACAACCTGCGTCAGTACTTCCATGGCTGCTGGGCTCTCTTGGCCGTCCTGGAACAGCGGAGTCTCTGCAGCCTCTGCGTCGGCAGGAGCATGGGCCGGTTCCTGGCCGGGCAGCTGGATCAGCACATCCTTGTGGCTGGGCCTGCTCTTTTCCTCATGCCCTGCTCTGTGCTCCACCTCTCCCAACTCAGTGACAGCACACAGCAGTGCATCTAAGGCTGAGGAGGTGTCAGATGGAGGGACCACAGCCTCAGAAACACTCAACATATCCTGCTTGGTGACCTGCTGTATCACAGCTCCACCTGGACTGAGGTCCTCATCCACACTGGGACTCTCCACAGAGCCTCCCATGACAACTACCTGGGTGGCTCCATCAGCCAGCTGCTCCGGGAGGATGGGCCCAGGTACCACACTGCCCACATGAGACCCATTCTGACTGGTGGCAATGACCTGCCCGTGTTCTGTGATGTGGACCACCCTGGCCACCTGGCCCGCCATGGCCAGGGTCTGCAGTGTGGCCGCAGCAGTCTCCTCCACAGAGGCATCCAGGGCGAACTCCCCATCGTAGCCCTGGATGATGATGACCTGCTGGACCTGCTCTGGTGGTGACGCCTGCCTCTTGCTGCTTCTCAGGGACTTCTCCTTGACAGGCGAGTCCTCGGCCAGGGTGGCTGCAGTGAAGGGGCTGTCCGTCTCCACAAAGGTGGCTCCTTGTCCTTTCAGGCGGCACTCGTAGGACTTGGACACAATGCCTGCAGGAGACAGGGACTAGTTAGAATGTGGAAAGAGGACTTCAGGATTCAAGTCAGACAGCTCTTCTGCAGCTGCCCTGAAGCCTCAGCAAAGCATGTGTGGCCCTCCCTGCAGAGGCCAAGGGCTCCCCACTAGAAGCAGCAGGTGGCTGCTCATCATGGGCCCCTTTAAGGGGTGTTATGAGACACACTCGTACCATACTCATGTGACATCTGTGCAAACCCCAGTTCTCTGCAGCAGTGTGCAGGGTCCTGGGGCAGAATGCAGACAGCTCCTTCAGGATGGTGGCTAATACTGTCAACTCAACAGCGTCTCCAATTAGCTAGACTTAGACCTCTAGAAATACCTCTGATTATCTGAAAGAGGCTAGTCTCTGAGTATGTCCACGAGGGATTATTAGCTGAGGTGGAAGATCCACCTTAGCAGTAGAGGGCGCCATCCATGGGCTGGAGGCCTGGGCTGAATGAAGAGGAGAAAGAGAACTGAACACCGCATACATTGCTTGGCTTCTAACTGCAGTTGCAGTGCCCGTGGGCTGCAAACCCTGCCACGGTGCCTTTCCCGCCACCATGGACTGCATCTCTTTTCAGTGTCTTCAGACACTGTCACAGCAGTGAGAAAATTGCTACATATGCTTCCTCTCACCTCCAACAGCAAAGACAATGAGAGGAGCCAGCCGGGAACCAGCAGCAGGATTTTTTAATCCAAAGGAAAACCTCTTCTTAATGTTGAACTATCAAGTACTTGTTACTATCAAGTATTTGTTTAATTGATAAGGATAATAAAAGTTTTACACATTAAATTTTAAAAAATGTCACTAATAAATGCACCTGTAAGAGTTCACAGCAACAAATATTTACTAAAGCAAAGTTAGAGGTAGCCCAGTGTGGCTCTACCCAGCAGTATGGGCTGGCAGTGTGTCAGTCCACGGCACAGAAATACAAACAAAAGGCCTGGGCACCTGGAGTCTGGAAGATCTCTGCGAGTAGGCCTGAAGGGCAGGCTCTGGGGCCCAGGGAACAGCCCGTTCCAGCCGTACAGTTCAGGCACCCCATGTGGAAAAGGAGATATACAGTCATCAAAGCTGTGCCTGCTGACACGCCTATGGTGGCTCAGACACTGTGGAAGGGGACAAGCAAAGCTGAAGAGATGCAGAAACCACACACTCAGGCTGCAGGACGGTACTGAGGGAAGGGGCTGCTGAAGAGCCATGACCTGGCCCGTAGGGGACGGCGAGGACAGAGTGGTCGGAGGGATGAGAGCAGAGGCTGTGATATCCTCACACACCCCACCTAGGCGCCTGTGCAGAGAAAGCTGCTGACTTCTTTTAAACACAGAGACGAACTGTGGCACAGGGACAACAGAGTGGAGGCTTTCCCATGCCAGCCTAAAATTCCTTTTAGTGAGGGCACCGTGCCTGGAAAGACAGCAGACCCTTGGGTCGTGTGTGTGGCAATAAAAGATGAGAGGGTTGCTCTGCTTTGGGGATGAGGAGAGGACAGGAAGGAAGCGTGGGGAGAGGCACGAGGGGGAATCCTGGCATTCACCTGGCCTGGGGCTATTAGCAGGCTGACAGGAGGGGCCGCTTCTGCCCTGCCACACACCCAGCCATTCTGTTTTCAGCCCAGCCACAAGCCCATGGATGAGCTGCTTGCCCAGGAAGTCGGGGTGTATGAGCCCTGACAGGACTGGCCTGTCTTAGGAGAGAAACCTTTGAGCACAGATGGGAGGAAAAAGAGGCCAGAGAGAGTGGGTGGATGTGGGGTGCCCACCTCGAAGCCTCATCTAGGAGTCTGTAACTCAACAGGGTGAGGAAGGAAGGAAACTGTATCCCGTTTTCATCAAGTAGAGAATGAATCTAATTAGAGGCCTTGTTTTCTTCAGATCCTAGATTTTCTATCAATTTAAAAGTGTTTTATTGTCACCACCTCTCCTCCCAAACAAGAAAACAATCGACTCACATCTGTGTTCAACACAACAGCATCTGTATTTGAGATACATCTTACACTCTCATTGGCATGTCCTGTTTTGTTTTGTTTTTTTTTTGAAACTATGTGTTATAGCCTTACCTAGGAGGTGGGGGGTACTGAGACTTATAGTTCACTATTTATTGCTGGCATCCCATAAAGACAGCAGTTTTGCTATCCGCCTTGGTCTGGGCGCAGGCTCCAGACAGGGCCTTTAGGTTCTGACTGCTCAGAGGACACACCAGGCCGATTCTCAGACTACAGGACAGTTGTCCTGAACATGAAGTATTCACTGGTTCCTAATGCTATTTTTGTCGTTGTTAGAAAACTCTCTATGCTGTGGACGGGTTACGAAGTCACGAAATCTTAGCTCAGGAAAAGACAAGCATCCATCTGACCAGCTCCACCCCCAGGAGCTCCTTCTTCATGCTCACTGGTGAGTACAGGATGCATGCTAGGGATGCTGTTCAGCCTGGTGCAGTAGGGAATGCCAGGAGACGGACCTCGGTATCCCAAGGTCAACTAAATTTCCCCCTTGGTTCTCGATGCCCGCGAGCCTTGTCAAAAGACAGTGCACCTGAAGTGTACCCTTCCTTCTCTCACCCACTCTGTTGGGAATGGAGCACCAGCTGGACCACTAGGTCGGGCTGTGTCCTGACCTGCCTCCACTGGCATACATTTTGGAGAGTAGCTGCAGGCCCACAGTCCCAGGTGGTGTTCTGGGTTTTCACCTGGGGATCTGGAATACCTCCTACAGGACCCTGAAGGGTGCTGCTCAGCCACCTGCTTGTGGCTGTAAGCTCCCGTTGCCACCTCGTCTTCTTACTTTTCAAAAAAGCAAAGCTCTCATTTGCCAGGACCAGTGGTTAGCTCTCCAGACACAAGAATCTGGGTAACAAGTGAGGTGGCAAAAGCCTAAGGTCCCTAAAAGAACCGGCTCAATCAGGACTGCACGTCTCCACCTGCCCTCGGTTTTCTTCTCTGAAATGTCAGACTGAGGAGTGCCACACATCTGTGCCTGGGTCTGGGTTGGCCTGGTTCCTGTCTGTCATCCACTGGGCCATCCCGTCCTCATCTGGGTCTGTCAGGTTCTCTTTTGGTATGCATGCAATTTCCCAATCGAGCTCTAACTTTTCGGCTCAGGATGTGGTATTTTGCTTGCCTTCCTAAATTGTGATTTTGATTTGTTTTTGCTCATTTTAATTTCAAGGTCACACACAGTGTAATTCAGAGGGAAATCTGGGAGTGACATAAAGAGAATGTTGCATTCAACTTGCCCTGCCCCAGTGATGCCCAAAGAGGGAATACTGCCATTACAGTAAAAAAACGAGAGAAACCAAGCTGGGGAAATAAGCAACGTCCTGTTCTTAGGAGGCGAGCAAGGTCACACTTGCTTGAGCCTCAGCAAAGCCATTCCTCACTGGCAACTGGAGGGAAATGTCCTGGGCGCAGAGCAATCCTCTAGGTCCCTTGCAGCACTGATAATCACCAATTCTGAACTACTTGCTCAGCTTATTTGAATCCAGAAACGGGTTAAGTTCCTTCCAGACCATTAAAGTAAACTGCGTGGGTAAATACTGCTGTCAGTTGGGTCTGTGATGAAGCTTAATGCCACCAACATCTTAACCTCCGGCAGCACGGCCCCCGGCTAGTCCATCATAGTTCATAAATGTGAGTGCAGGTCCGTCTCTTGATTCAG
Organism: Myodes glareolus; assembly: GCF_982192425.1. Taxonomy (NCBI): domain Eukaryota; kingdom Metazoa; phylum Chordata; class Mammalia; order Rodentia; family Cricetidae; genus Myodes; species Myodes glareolus. The sequence continues at coordinate 5,011,157 of NC_142038.1, read as the reverse complement.
CAATTTAATAACTCCGAGTGCTGTCAGTACTGCTTTGAAAAATAGCACCTATAAAATGTAACAGCCTCAATCAGATTGAAAAAGATTCACCCATTGAAGAGTCTTCCATTTCAACCATAATGAATTAATGGGGAACTATGTAGAAGTTCAAGCGTCATTTAAACGGATGTGAATCTCTCCCGTGACTTCAGATTCCAACTGGTTATGATCAAGAATGTACTGGGCACACAAGCTCTTTCTAGTGAAACCTGCCAGTGCGATGGCCTCAGGAGTGGCCCTGGTGGACAGGGAACTGTTCAGGCTTTATCCCAGATGGCCTAGTTACTGCTGTAGCTCCAGCAAGACCGAAGATCTGTAACAGTCTGTGCATGGCCAGCCAGCATTGGTTTTAAAAGACACTGCTGAATTTCAGAGGGATGACAGTATCAGAGCACCTACATTTAGTCTTCGGACCTGTTCTCAACAGGGAGACACAGTCAAGCAGAGGTTGGGAATGCAGTTAAAAGGCGGCCCTGTTTATGATTATTAAGTCGCTTTATTGCTTATTTGCTTCCATGAGTAGAGATACCGCCCATGTCTAAATGTGTGGAAGAATTACCAGCTGAGTAGGTAATAAAGATTAGGTTTTTTTTGTTTGTTTGTTTGGCTGGCTTAGAACCTGTTTTCCAGGAAGTGGTTTTGGGCTAAGCCTTGTTTCCCTAGAGCACAGCAAGGAAGCCATGCACCTTCTGGAAGACAAGGCTCCAGAGCTGCAGACAATGCAAGGGAAGGTGGTGCCTCCCCAGACCACGCTGGGGCTGCCCCCTCCGGCCGCTCTGGGCAGCTGGGGAGCTGCTGCGCACCTGACCCTTCCTTTGTGTGTGAGCTTTTCTACGCTCACTGTCATCGTTTCCCCACAGAATAAATACCTTATGCTTTTGTTAAGCTTACATTTAATTAAAATGTACAGAATTTGTGCAGTAAACTCAAATGAAACAAATAAAACAAGGGCCCCCTCTCTTGAAGGCATACGTTGTGAATGAAAAATGTCATTACAGACTAAAAAATTTTGCAGTAAACAGGGCCTACAGAGAGAAGTTTCCCCTGTAATGACATCCATAAAATACACAAATGGCACTTTTAGTACCATCCTGAATATGGCATTTTCTGTGCTCTACACACAATCTAAATGGTTTGATCATAGAGCATAATACTCCATTGGGTTTATAGAACAATCAATGTTCCATAAAATGATGTATTTATCCAATAGTAGGCTCAGCAGTTACTGGTCTATGACATTGTAGGACACAGGCTTGGGCTCCTCTCAGCACACATGCTGGCTGTAAAACTTATCTAACACCACTTCAACAACTTCAGCTCATCTGTGGCAAGTAATTTGTGGAAGCCTCAGCTTGGCTTAAAAAAAAAAACTTGTAATAAAAATTCATAGAATTTTCAGGAGAATGAAGGCTGATGACAATAGAAAGGTCACATTGTGTCTGCACTAAAGGGGTCAAAGGTTGTTGGCGGTTCTAAAACTGAAAGTAGATTTCATGCATCGTGTAGCAGATAAAGATGGCATTAAAAAGACATGTCGTGGGGTGAGAAGCCTAGTGCCTGTGAGAGTGGTGTTAATATCCTATGTAAACCGCTCTGCAGCTCTGAGCCAGCGTTTACTTCACACATGGAGCCTTCCTGAATAGCACTAAACGTTTATGTGCTGCTGGGGTATACTGCAGGTTCTGTGGTGTGGAGTCTGTGTTTTGGTTTTAAGTCACTAAACCCTGAAAATGCTGGGCTGCTCCAGTGTCATAATTAAAGCGCCTTCGATATAAAGTGATCCAAAAAATAATACTTTTCATATAAAAATTTGGGGCACACATGACACTGTGATTCTTAAGCCATGTATAATTTTTCTTGACTTCCATTTTAAGATGTAATTTTAAAAGGAATGTTAAAAAATCATACTTAATGTCTATTAAAATGAAACAATATTAACAGATTATGCTAATAAATTAGAGCCATATTTTAATGTCACAAAAGCTTATAAGTTTCTCAAGTGAAAGCAGGAGAAATGACAAATTAAAATTCAGTGAAATATAACCTTTTAGAAGTTTCGAGCAGGGAATACATTATTCTCACAATAGCAGTCAGCAATAGTTTAGCCAGTCAATGTCGATAATTGCTCTGTAATTTATTCATCTTAAAGACAGCAACAATCCCTGGCATCGTGCAGGGTGCCCGCTTCCAACCTGCTTCAAAGAGTGAGAGCTTTCCGAGCAACCTGGTCCAGTCCACATGGGGAGGGGCTCCTTGTCCTGTACAGCTTCCCACACACCACACACACACACCACACACACACACACACACACACACACACACACACACACACCCGGTCCAGTGCTGTGCAGGACTTGTTTTGAGATTTAAAAAGAGCACGTTTCTGGAAAAATGATAATAACGGGGGTGGGGTAAGCCTCTTGGACTTGTATACCAGTAAATAAGGCATAACTTTTTTTGAGATTACAGGTTGTTCAGTATCTAACGTCCATTACCTCAATAATTAGAAAATGCATTCTGGCCAGTGTTATTAAAATTCGCATAGAAAACAGAAACAGGCAGGATATTTGAGGCACAAAATTAAGAATTACTTTTGGCCTTTTATGTACTTATTGAATATAAGCATCATAAGAGTGAGGCTGTCTCATAGCACGAGCTTGGTTACTCTGAGACTAAGGTAAGCCTCCGTGATGCAGCTCACCTAGGCATGCAGTACGCACATCACAGCAATGACCCCAGGGCATCTTGTCAAAATACTCAGTTACACCAGATATAGCCCTGAACAGGGATACCCTAAGAACTGCTGTGGAAATCAGCATAACCCCCAACCCCCGCCATTTGATGAAGGTCTCTGTTTCCCAAGAGTCAAAAGAAATTATTATTCTGTAAAAAATTAGTTGAAGTCAGGCCACTGGGAAGCTCTTCAGACATGAGGTCAGACACATAAACTCTGAAGATGCACCATGCAAGTTTGGGCCCATATAAAATGAACTGGGGCAGTCACTTAGACACCACGTGTTTAAACTCCTTTTTCCTTAAGGACCACCAGTGTTGTGTTTCACACTGGTAGTGACAGAGATGACTATGGAAGACCTCTGAAAAGAATTCTAAGATATCCAGAAAAAAATGAAGAATAAATTTTATGTCAAGTTGGAAATATATACTTGTTCAGGTTTCTAACTTCACCAAGAATAGTCTCTGTGGGCCCAGGTATCTCCATGGGCACTGGAGAGTGACGAAGGATAAAAGACAATATTTTACTTTAAAGAAATTCCGTATTATATCAGACCCTTAGGTATATATTATCATTTTCATGCATGAAGATCTGGGAGTAATGGGAGCCGGGCACACAAATCTCACTCAGTGAGGTGAGAACGCGTCCTTTAAGGTTATCCTGCCAGGCTTTGGGTGGGGGTGAGAGGAGGCAGTGGTTAACTGTTTCTCTGCTGAGCAGACTCCTGTGAGCTGCAGCAATACATCACGGGATGCCAACTATATAACTCTGGAAAACCCACTCATGTGACAGAAACAGTGTCATCAGGTGTCGCGGAGTGATGGAACAGCACTTTACAGTTAGACTGTGAAGGGCTCTATCTTGTTATTTACTCATGAAGAGCACTTCCTAAAAACAGCAAGGTGATTCACCAGCAGCCTGCTCAAATGTCTCTAGTCCATTCTGACAGACCAAGGGAGAGGTAGTGGGGGGAGCGGGGAAGCAGACAGTAGAGGGATATCTATGTTTGCACCTGTACAGGGTGCTGTTCACATTCTAGAAATGATTTTGGGTGCATGGGGCCAGAAGGCGGGTTGAGTGATCTCGCATCTCCTTCCAGGGCAGTCTCCCTGGGAACATACTCACCGAGGGACTAAGGCTCGCTCGCCCTTGCACACCATTACCTGGGGCAACGTTCATGCCAGAAACTGAGAATGGGGGGGGGGTGTCTCAGCTTTCTCCTCTTTCCACAAGGAAGCTAGAGGCCCGAAGAAGGGCTGGAGAACGCCAGTCCTGCAGTGGGGACCTTTCTGATGGCCTCCAAGTCCTTCCAGGTGGACAGCACACATCTGTTCATGTAAGCCTGCCTAGGTTTGGCTTCTCTTAACTAGTACAGGCATTCTTTCTGCTTTATGAAATCAGGAAATTAAGAAGCTCAACGACCTTTTCCAAAATGTCCTCTGACAGTTTATAAATGCTCAGTACAGATAACACAACATCGGGAGACAAGACCTATTTTTCAAAAAGTTGTACACATTATACATACCTTAAAATTATGTAAATACAAAGCTAGGCAGTGTCGCTGGAGGGCATGCCTCTCAGGCTGACTTTAGAGGCTAACAAAGCAGAGTCAGCGTGTCTGCCCTTTGTTTCCTGGCAAGCGCTATGAGCGGATCCCACTCAGTCTCTTAGTTGAGCCCTATCTCCTCCATATTCTAGTATCTTTCCCGAGGAAATGAGAGGAAACATACATTTGTCTTCATTGCAGACACTTTTGTATGAAGGTAAAAAGCAAACTGCTTCCCAGCAACAGCACAGAGGCACCATTAAAATCAAATTTACAGTAAACAGAACCTACAGCTGGGGTAGAACACTAACTGTTAGGATTTTAATTATCTGCAAAGCTCTTGGAGGTCGAACATCTGCTCCTACCCAAATGACAGCAGCTGCTTGTACACACTTAAGACAATGCGGGCTTCTTCCCTGCATCTTACAGTGAGTCATATGGTCTTGGCACATGGCTGCTTTCTTCTTGGCCTGACTGGGTAAGGGAACTGAAGTGTCTTGTGGGAACAGTCCTGAAAAGTTTGATCCCACCTTAGGGAAGACATCCCAGCCTGCAAGACTGTTGAAGCAGCAGCAGAAAAGGCTGGGCATCAAGGGGTGGGGCATCAGTCCCTTCTGGCATCAACCACATGGCTGAGGGGCAGGTCAGCCCTATGGCTTAGCTTGGGTGAAGCCCTGCTGTTGTTCCGGCCTCCTGCATACACTGGCATAGGTAGGGCAGGTAGGTGTTGCCATGATCAACATGGAAAATGTAATGTTTCCTTTTCAACCAGAGGACGCTGAAATCTTTACTTGGTCTTTTAAAAAATCTTCTATGCTGCCTGGTGTATAGATTGGGAGCTTTGGTATACAGAAGTCCACTAAGCCACCAACTCTGTCTGGATGCTGATTAAGTCGCAGTGGTACAACATGGGACAGTAAATTATTGAAGGATCTAGGATGTAGGTGCTGGTCCCGCCCACATGTCCACTTGACACATCAGAAACAACACTGATAACTGAGAAAGACTGTCCTGTCTTATGTGGTGGCTCTGATCACACCCGGCTCTTCACAGGAGCCTAGACTGATCCCTGGATGTGCTGAGTGCTTCCTGCTTACTGCACAGGTGCGAGGACAGCACCTGGGAGGTGACTTCTGTGACACTAGAGGCCGGGCATCCTGTTTCCAAGAATACAGGGTGACTGTGTTTGAGTTGAGCTAGAGCATGAAAGGGCTCTGGGGCAGACCAGGGGTGCTATGTGGAACCCTGCTTCTTGGGTTCCTACCTATCCTGGTGGCAGGATGGAGGATCACTGCTGGGAAGGAATGAAGGATGGGCTCTTGCTAAATTCCAGTGGAGAACTACAATGCAGTTCTCCTGGGATTCTGCCTTAGAAAAACTCTCCGACCAGTGACAGACAAGGCTGAGTCATGGGGCACGTGGTTATAGTGCATCATTGCCTTGTGACTTGGGTTCTCCTGGGCCTGATGTACATCCACAGCTGCCTGCTCTGAGTGGACTCTATTGAGATCACCAGCTATGAATTAGGAAGGCCTAAGGGTGGGCTATCATCACACAGAAACAGCACTTCTGGGATCAGCTGGAGTCTGTGAGCTGCTTTAGTATGTGGGCACACTGTACCCATTGGCAGACATGCAAAGTCAAGCATTTAAAATGAATCCAAACAAAGATTTCCTTAAGGCCAAGCAAGCACTCTCCTTTAACAATTATCTCCCGAGACACGAGGAGAGAATGCTGTTTCCCCGATGGCAGAGCTGGACACTGGAAGATCAGAGTCACCGAGAACGATGACAGAAGGTTATTTTTTATTTAGATTTCACCAAGACAGGAAAGAACACTAAACAAGGTCAGACCTTCAGTGGAGTTCAAAGACAGCATGGAAACAAAGAAGATTTATTAAATTCTAAGTCACCCAGTAATACTGTTCTTCAATTCTACATCTGCTATGGTTTTAGTTTCCTTTATATTACTAACTTAAATTTCCTAACTATTGAACAAACACCAATATTGACAGTCTACTGTATCAGCAAGTCAAATCTGAACTACAAAAACTCTGGTGTGTAATAAATTAATAATCTACTAGAAAGAATAACCCACACCTTCTAGGGCAGGAACTAGGAAGCACCATGGAAACCCTGCAGTTTAAAGGATGAGTAAGAATGTTTCTAGGCAGTAAAAAGTAGTGGAGAAAATCCTGTACTATTCTGAGCAGATGACAACCCTGTAAGCAGTCTGGCTTGGCCTAAAGATTGTAGCCTGCGGAAGGAAGGCAGGAATCGGGATGGAAGAGGTGGGAATTGTTAGGTTATGCAATATTGAGGGCGGGGCTTGAACTTAGGAATCAGTAGTCACTAGGGAGCATGAAGAGATCTAAGCAAGGAGGCACAACCACAGCTGTGCTACGAGAAGGGAACCGTTAGGAAGCGGCAGGGTCCCTTCTAGCGATGCACTGAGGGCTGAGATTAAACTGCAAAGGTCAAAGAGAATTAAGAGATTAAGGACATTTTAGCTTCTTTGTTTCTTGATGTCCTGTAGGCAAGCCACTCTACCTGCAAGCTCTCATCACACCTCCTCTACCTATTCTGTTCATTTACCCTCTAGTTCTGTATGCCCTACCTCCTCAGAATATAAGCTCCCCAAGAGAAGGAACCCGGCTTGTTGTGCAAGCACTTGGCACAATCTATGGCACACTGCATTTAAATAATTATCGGCAGATCAGAGGCCACAGTGGGAGTGCTATGACTCCCAGTGGGAGAAAGGGGGGCTACTATGTAGTGGAGGACAGAGCTCAAGAAGAAGATTGGGTGCTGCTTGCTTGAGACACTCAGCTTATAAGGTATGACGGAGTCAAACTTTGACCCACATTTTCGAGGGTGGCAGAGGTTGAGGATAGTGGGGAGGAAGAGGAAAGACAATGTGCTAATATGCCAAAGGCTTGAAGCTGCTGGGAGGAGGAAGAAGCTGATGGTATCATGTTAGGAGTCCTTGGCATCCCTGTGGTAGCTTCAGTCTCCACACCCCTCTGCCCGCTGTCTGAGTGGGGTGGAGTTAAAGGCCCTCCTTTACTATCTAACAGAGTCGAGGCCACTGTAGGCTGTGTGACACCCTGATCCCTGTAGCACAAGGACTGACATTCCCTTTAGTTCTCTTCTGAAAGCTAGAGCAGTGCCACCCAGAATTTGTACATCTGCAGGGATGGCACCATACAGTGGTGCCCATGTGCCTAGGTATTACAGAAGTCAATGGTTCCAGTCTCAGCCACACACCCATGGTAGCCTTGGTTTATGTCCAAATGCAGAGAAACACCCACTTTAACATCTACATTGTCAGGAGTAATACACTGTACAAAAATGTCACTTTCTAAGTAGGTACCTACGAGTAGTATATTCTCACGGCTTGTAATATGAAACAAAATAGACATATAAACAGTCATGAAAACTATCTAGGTAGGGTTTTTGAAAAACCACGGAGGACTTACCAGAGTTGATGAGAAAGGCTTGCATTACTGACCACCTGCAGCAATGCTTGCTTTCTGTGGGAGAGCCAGGGAGGGGCTTGTCTAGTCAGTTCTGGGCCTGGAATAAGGCTGGGCTTTGTGAGAAACTGCACCCTTGGCTAGTTCCAGAACATATGCAGTGCCACAAGTTAGCTAGGAGCTGTGGTCACACAGACAGTGTGTGTGTGTGGCAGGGGGTGGTGGTGGTGAGCAAAGAACAGGACTGAGGAAGAGACTTCAGAGACATGAACAACTGAAGACTCGGGGCCAAGCAAGGAGACTGGGAAGTCAAGACATGGGTCATGGGAGGCAAAGAGACAGTGATAACCAACTTGAAATGTAAAAACAACAACAAAACCCAGGAAGACAGACAGTAGACTACTTCTGGGAGGCTTCTATGCTATTACAAAGACCACAACACTTATCACTCAGTAGGATGCCGAGTGGGGGGAGCATCCAGACCCACAGAGAATGAAGGCCTTTTACCAGTAAGACAAGTCACCATGAGGACAGTATGGCACCAGTGCTGTGCTGGTCACTGCCCTTTATGACACACAGTCAGTGAGCTGTGAATGTTCACATATGTCCCTTTTACATAAAATCAGAAGACAGGCAATTTGATTATTGTCTTCATTAACAGAAGCAAACAATGGGTTGGGAGCCTGGAATGATGTTCTCCAAATTGTGGGAACTCCCCTGTTTACCTTCATTTCTGTTCACTCGTAAAGAATGTCAAGCATTTTGCTGAACAAAAATGCTCTGTTCTTTCTTGGAGTAGCAAGGCAATCAGAATGACAGTGCTGAATTACTTCCTCATTTGCCGGCTGAAAGAAACTCAAAGCAGAATTGCCAAAGGGCAAAACAGAGAGTGACACTATATATCTCAGTTTTTATATATGTCCATTTGATTACTGGGTTTGCATGTCTGCATTATCCTGGAGATCTAACAGTTATCTAAGTTAATTTACAGAGTGCCGAGCTTTGAGTAGGGACCAAGCTTGGAAAGTATCATTAAGATACTATGGTATACTTGGGAGACAAATGCCTAATTCCCACAGAATGCCCTGCCTCCAGAGAAGGGAGGGAAAAGGGGGAGAAAAAGGGATCTAAAAAAAAAAAATCAAAATACTGGACTAAATCTACACTGATATCCTTTGGGTATTCATTCTGAGGGGATAAGCCAAGAGAGATGCAGGTTCTCTCTTGAGAATCTCTCAGAGATTCTACCTGTGACAGGTTCTGAGACTTTGTTCAAAGGAGGAAGGGTGACTTGGTGCTGATGATCACTGGCTGGCTGCATGATGACGTCACAGGCTAACTATTTGATGGCAAGTAGATTATTAGAAAAACTGAAATTTACCCTGGAACTTTCAAACACATGACAACAGTGCCTGAGATGGCTTTGGGTCCTACAGCTACTTGGCTTCCAAGTTCTGGGTGTTTTCTGGGTGTGGTTGGGCCGTTCTAGCTGTAGGATTCTGCTATTACTGGCTAACGCTGACAAAGCATGCCACTGCATGGGCAACTAGAGGGATCCCTGCATAGTCTAGAGAAAACAGTCATCCTAGCCTAAAAACTCCTGCTCGGATATGAAAGCAGGATGAGAGCATAGACTCTTGTATAGTGAATATACCTCTACTCAGTCAGCACAGCCACCATTTGTACTATCTGGATCTAGAAGTTAATGGGCTGATTGATTGTAATATAAGAGCTCAAAAGGATTGATAGTGACCACATTTAGCTGAGTGTGAGTTCACTAAAGACTTCCTTCTGATCATCTGAATGGAAATCCAGAAGCAGTAACAACCAGCTAAGTCAAGCTTGGTTGTTTTGTCACATTGAAACTCTACATATTTAAAGATGGGAAATGCTGACTCTTGAGGATGAAGAAACAGAGAGCAAGAGGAAAATGCGATAGGTCTGTAGATTCATGGCTGGAGACTTATTGTCAGAGTATATGCATTCATCATAATGTAGTTAGTATTCCATTTGAGATTCAAAACCAAGTTCCAGGTCTTTCAGTTTGAGAAACCTTACGAATTTACTCAAGGGTCTTGGCATTAAGGTTTCCATTTTGTAAGAGAACAGGGTGCGGGGTGAGAAATACTAGACAGAGAGTGAACGGTGCAGCAGAGGGGGTGGAGAACGGGTGGATGCTGCAGACCCTGGCATTTACTAAACAGTTCCACAAACAGCATGGTGGAGAACAAGGCAGTGAGACAAAAAAATTTGTCTTGGGAGGCTGCCACAGACTGGCCTGGAATATTTGTGTTGCATTTTCAGGAAACTTTAGCTTCATTTTCATTCTCTTAAGAAGAGTCTATCTGTAGAAAACCAACCCCTTGTCAACTGTTTTGGTGGATGCCCCAACTCAAGCCAAAAAGGATGTTTAAAGAGATAAGATCAGTGCTTATGGTTTATGTATACAATGTAAGATGAATGGTTCGGTTATTAACATGCATTTTAAACAAAATGAAAAATAACTTATTTTGAGTTGGAGAGAGATGGATTTTAAAAACTTATTCTTAAGATGAATGTATCTACATAGGAATGATAGGAAAAAGGGTAGATTATCTACTTTAATCCAAACAACAACAATATCTCAAAATATCTTATATTGTATGGGTTTTGGTTTATTGATACAAATTGAAAGTTATTTTTGCCACACTATATGTATATTTCTACTCTTGTTTGGGGTATTGTTATGCAATTCATTTAAAAAATGTAATGTTTAATTGAAAATACAGGTTAGTAGTTAGTCACCTATAATAATTAAACGTGTACTCAGTCATATTAGGTATGTTCTCAAAGTTAAACAGATATATTTAGATAGATAGATATGTTCTTCAAACATTTCAAAGACCTACAGAATAAGGCACTTAGCATATTTAATAACCTAAGGTTTTTTTTTATGACAGTGAGACATTTCTGCTCTTGACAGTACCAATTTACTTCAAATTATGATGGACACTGAAGAACCTCTGTATGGAGTTTGCTTTATTTATGGTAAAAGCTAGACATTTGGGCAAAAAAACCCCCAAAAAACCAACCCCCCCCCCAAAACTGCATAGTGTTCAAACTGGATTAGCAGGATGCAAAAAAAAAAAGTTACTTACCAACTTTGTCAAGAAAAGGTAGGACAGTCCTTTAAAATTCCTGATTCACAAAAATGTCTGTCAGATATATTAGATCTGTAGTTGAAAGTTGGATGCCTCAAAGTTACAGGAAAACTTTAGGTGACTGTCCAGGCAGCAAGATGTCCCTGTAACATTATTCTCTTCTGGGATTTTTGATGGACTTAAAGACTAAATAATTAAAGTTTGCCTTAGATGTGATAAAAAGTAAATTAGGTATAAAACTCTGGACTCACAAAGATAGATAATGGAATATTTTCTCTAATTTTTGCCAAATGCCAATGGACTTGATATTGTAACTGTAATTCTTACTTGGTAACTGTTTTTATTATATATAGTTTTACTACATTAAAGTTAAAACCTTTTTTACTTAGACAAAAAGAGAGAAATGTAAAACAATCCTTCTGTATACTGTGAAGATGTGTTGCTCTCGTTGTAAATAAAAAACAGATTGGCTGATGGCTAGGCTGGATTTTTCACGGCAGAGAGAATGTTGGGAAGAAAAGGGGTGGGGTCTGAGGAGTTGGGAGGAGATGCGGAGAGAAACAAGATGAACTTGCCATGTTAAAAAATGTACTGTCACAGGGCAGAGCATATATAAAAAATGTGTTAATTTAAAATGTAAGCATTACTAACAAACTTGAGCTATAGGCTGAGCATTTATAATTAATAATAAGTCTGTGTGGTTATTTGGGAACTGGTTGGTGGGACAGAAAAGTCCACCTACATATATACACACATGTTGTACTTACTTCCCCTAGCTAGTACTCAAGACATGAATATGAATGGAGTCTCTTTCTCTTTCTTTCTCTCATTCACACACACACACACACACACACACACACACACACGCACACACACACACACACGCGCACACGCTTCTACTTTTGATTTGGAAAGCATTTCATTTCTCATCCAAACATACCGTTGACTTACTTATTTTATAGAGATATCCTTGAAGAAACTCTTTGCTGAAATGGAATTTGAAGACTGAATGATGAATGCAGCCATAGCTAGTGGGGAGCGCCCAGCAGAGGTCTGGTGAGTAGCCAAGCAGCCAGGCAACTGCCAGCCTCTGCCTGACACACCTCTATCTGAACAACAATAATTTTGTTTTAGTAAACCACTTATCCAGCATCACAGCCCTATCAATGAGAATCACGTTATCTATGGCAGATTATGAGTTTTAGTGAAGGGCCATCCAAAGTTGGGAGTAGCCAGGGTTATTTAATTTTGGGTCCATTTCCTGATTAGAAGCATCACCCAATGTTGTCCTAAAACTGGGAGAATGGCAAAAAGGTGAGGGCAGAAGAAAATACCAAGTCAGCTCCAGCTTGAATGAGGAATGCCCAAAACAGTGGAATCCAGAAGCAATATGGCACCTTCAGCATGACTTGTTTAGAAATGGTGCTGTCTATGAACAGGATCTGCGGGCCTTGCCTCTTTACTAACGAAAACAATGAACCCACAAGGCTTCATATAAACAAGTTTTGTTCCCACTGGAATATGACTCTGGAATATGACTCTCTCTGCCTCAATCAAGAGGGAAGGAGGAGATCACCTGCTCTTAACACTTCCGAAAAGGCCAAGACCTCTTTCTTTGCTAGATGGTTTTAATGTTGTGTTTTCTTTGGTCTCAGAGTTGACCTCATCCTCAGTATTTTTTTTTCACAGAACTACTTAGTATATGTCAAAACTTACAGGTCAAAATAACACGTAACTATTCAATGTGATGGTTTAGCAATTAAAAAAAAAAACAGGCTTGTGAAAGGGCTCAGGAGGTTAAAAAGCACTGCTGGCCACCAGTTCAGTCCTTGTAACCAGCACAGGGATAGGAGCGAACTGACTCCCTTAAGTTGTCTTCTGATCTCTACACATGTGCTGTGGCATGCTCATATCCGATCCCCCGTTTCCTAAGCCTGTGCACACACACACACACATACACACACACACTAAACAATTAAAAAGTCTTTTAGGGGTTTGAACCTTGAAAGCTACCCACATAGACCTACAAATACCTACATATACCCACATAGACCTACATATACCTACATATACCCACATAGACAGCACTACATGAATATAAATACAGGCGGTGAGGGTAAGTGGGCCTAGCGCGTTTGGAGACCTTGGCGAAGAAGCACGGAGAGTTCAAGCACACATTAAGTTAGGAGGAAAAAGAGGTGGTCAGGGCAAGAAAGGAGAAGCTTTAGGGATGGAATGAACTCAAACATATTGTATCCATGCATAAAATTCTCGAAAAAAAAAAGATAATAAGCGTTCCTGAAAGAGAAGGAAAAAAAAAAATCCCGTTCCTGATCATCAAATGTGAGCTTCTTGGTAAAGGCATTTTAAGAACCCGCACCTGCTAATCGGCTACTGCACTTGTTCCTAGGCAGCGTATCAATGGAGGGAGGGGGGAGAAAGCAAGGAGCTCCACAGGCTGCACAAAGGGACCTGGGATGGCAATCAGGTTGTGAAAATATCATCCACAAACCGCAAGTTCATACAGGAAAGGGCCTCAGGGTCGGTGTAGCTCCAAAACACAGGGAGCATGTTTTAACTTACTTAGAGGAGGCACTTCTCCAAAAATTATAGCATTGCATGCATAAATGCACACTAGAAAAGAAACTAACATCTACAGTCTCTATAAAAATGCCAAGCAAACCCACTATGAGCTACACAACCCAAGGACTAGGATTTGGCTACAACTTAAGAAGACCAATAGCACTAAGTGCTGGAGAGGACGTGGGGTACTGCTACTTTCACATATTACTGATGAGAATGTAAAGAGGTTCAATCATTTCTGGCAACAATTTGGCTACTTTTTGCCACATCTTTCCACAATAACCCCCCTAATTAAATAAAAACACAAGTTGAATTAGATACCTGAACTAAACATTTGTAGTTTATAATCATTCCCAAGTAGAACAACCAAAATGCCTATCACCAGAAGAACATACCAATACACCCATACAATGGAATACTACACAGCAATGATAGAGTCTAAGTGATGTTAGGCTCAACCATAGGAATGAATCTCAAAACTATTATGTTGAATAAAGTAAAAGGCAGCATACTGTCAATTCCACTTATGTGCCATTCTGGAAGACACACAGCTGAGTGCTAGGGAATAGGGATAAGTCATGATGAAACAATGGGACTTTCTTATGGGACAACTTTTACTTGGTTGAAGAGATGGTGGTAGAGACAGCTGCATGTGTATACACTAGTCAAAACCACTGTTCTTAATCTATGGATTCTCAGGACTCCAAGACACATTATCATTTGATTTTTTTTCAAGACAGGGTTTCTCTGTAGCTTTAGAGCCTGTTCTGGAACTGGCTCTTGTAGACCAGGTTTGTCTTGAACTCACAGAGTCACAGAGATCCACCTGCTTCTGCCTCCCAAGCGCTAGGATTAAAGGTGTGTGCCACCACTGCCTGGCATGACTTCGTTTTTTAAAATCACTAGATATCAAAATAATTTAATGACTTGGTTTTAGCACTCGACAAATCCCATCTGTTTAGTTTCCTTTTTATTTTATAGAGGCAACACAGGCCTCATTGAATAATCCTCTGACGTTTAAGAAGCACCCAAGTCATTAAGTTAAAGCATCATTTACTTTTAAGTTTCAGTTTTAATTGGTAATCCAGAAATTCAAAGATTCTGAAATATTCTGACACGACAAATATGTGTGAATTGATGCTTGTGATTAAGAGATGTGGCTGTCTGAAGCCAGGTGGTCTCTGTCAGCCAAGTGTGGTGCTGTGCTTATGGGGGAAGCCAGGGACTCTTTACTGCCATTTAGACGTTCTGCCCATAACTGCTCTATCTCATTAAAGAAAGACCACCCTAAGATTCATTCCGCTGTATAGGAAGACAGCAAACTGGCCTGTCTACCAGATGGTTGTAGCTGGGGTAAGTTAACGTTGTTCTTAGCTGTCTGCCCTTCAGGTACACGGTAGCTCAACAGGCTGCTTGTTTGTCCTCTTGATGAGTTTCAACACCAGCCAAACGTGAGAGACTCAAGTTCCTTACAAGGCCTGTAAGTCACAGCTAAAATGGCATCATGAAGGCAATTTGGGAGAGATTTGTTGTGAGGGAGGTGGGGAGGGAACTTCAGCTTTTTCTGTGGTCTCGGCTGTCTCCCTTTCTATTCCCTTATGAACACAGCAAGCCTCCTAACTGTTAATGATTTAGTCGTTTCTCTAATCATTTTCCTTAATCACATCTTTAGGCAGATTCAAGGTTCAGGCAGATCTGGGCTATGATGCACTGTGTGTGGGTAACTTCCTCAGGCTTGAAGGGCTGCAGTCTCTAAGTCCACAATGAGGGCCATGATGCCTTGCCAAACATCTCCAGCCTTAGGAAAGATACCATGAAGCAGCTCACAGGGCACGCCTGTCTGGCTACAGAGCTCACCACACAGAACATGCTGCCAGTTTTCATTTTCTCAAAAAACACTTTTTCAAAGTAATTACAACACACAAATGGGGCACCGTTCCTCCATGTTGTGTGGCATGCTAGACCACATGTGCATCCCCAGCATTTTCAGAGTTTGCTCAATGGTCAGGCTCAATGGTATTAAGAAGGCTATATATAAATTACAGAGGTGGCTCAGCGGTTAGGCATGCTTGTTGCTCTTGCAGATAACATGACTTATTGATTCCCAGTTCCCGTGTCAGAGTTACCTTCTGTAACTCTAGTTCCAGGGGATCTAATATCCTCTTCTGGCCTCAGTGGGTACCACAGTCATGTGCATAAAATCCCCGTCCATGTATATTTACATAATAAAACTTTTAAAATGCCCAATGTGAGCTGAACAAGCCAATGAATATGGCAAACTGGATGGGAAAAGCCCGTGAGGCCCCAACTCTGCAGAAAGAACTCTATGTAGCACTATATACATATAGACATGCAGCAACAATTAATGAAAAATGGATCATGAATTTGAAGGAGAGTGGAGAGGGGTATATGGGAGGGTTTTTGATGGGAAGAGAGGGAGAAATGTAATGACATGACAATCTCAAAAATTAAAAAAGAGAAAGAAAAAAAGCTAAAAACCACAACTACATATCAGAAACAATACATACATACATACATACACACACACACACACACACACACACACACACACACACACACACACACATATATATATATATATATATATATATATATATATATATATATATATATACTCAGTTACAGCAGCACCAATATAGGCCAATATAAATGATGCCCATAGCACAGCAACTCTATGTTCTGATTGGCAAAGATGGTCTAGTAAATACACATAGTCAGCCACAAAATATTAAAGAGTTCATAATGCTGAAAGGCTTGATTATTCTTTAGTTCAAACCCAACTGTAGTCAGCTCTCAGCAACAAAGAGTAGAGACAAGGTACACTATACACTCTGAACAAACTGACAAGTTACTATGCAGCTAAATGTACAGAGCTATTTGATAATATGGTACAAAGACAGAACTGTGCCTCCATTTTGAACACGGATCAATAGCCAGCCTTTACGTTACATAACGAGCAGGGAACTAACCTGCAGTCGCAGTCCCCTTTACAACTCTCTCTACCAACACTGACGTCCAAAGCTTATGTCCTCCTCCTATTTCACTCTGAACTTCAGCCTGGGAAGTTCACCGTCTAGCAGCACTTTAGAACATGATCTAAAAATAACGTTAGTGGTACGGTTTGACTCTGAATTGTTCCCCACAGTCTTATGTTTTGAATGCATGGTCCCTAGCTGGAGACATTAATTTGCAAAGTTCCCATGACAGGGATGAGCCTTTGAATGGGGTTACCAACCTTGACTCTTGTCATTCATCCTGCTTCCTAGTTACACAGGAGCTGACCTGCCTCTGCCACACTGCTCCATACACTGAAGTCTCTGTCCCGCCTTTCTGGCCACCGAGGGCTGAATCCCTGAAGGAGTCACTGCACTAAGAAAGGCAGATGGTCCTGAAGTTACGGCGTCCTTTCACATGCCCTCCGGGGAGATCAGACCCCCAGAGTCCGGAGGCAGATGCCAATGACGACAAAAGGTGCTCTGCTTACAGGAGCTGAGAAGCCAAATGCTGGCGGAGAGGAGCACCAGGGCCAGCACCAATATCCGGGGACAAAGGAGAGCCATCATTAAATCTTTTTTCACGTGCAGTCATGCCTCATTGTGCACCACTCATTCAGCATGGCTTGAACAACATTTCAAGGCATGAGAAAGGTGAAACTGGACCAAAAAAAGCCTCTAGGAAAATGTATAAAGATGAGAATTTTCTGACTACAATCTAGAAAATATGGCTGGCCTTCAGTGACTGAAGTTAGCAGCTGATGCCTCAGATAAACTATCAGGAAAGACCCTAAGTAATGGAGAAAAAAGAGACAAGAAAGGGAAGGCAGGAATGAATGAATGAAACTTGACCTTTGCGTTAAAAAAAAGTAGAAGATAATGTGCAAAACTCAAAACTTTCAAGTATTCATAAGATATTAAAAAATCATTTAAAACAAATGATTTGACAGCTGCAAATGCAGGATAACACCTAGTTGAATTATAGAAACAGTGTGGATAATTACTTTTTTCAAACGTGAGGCCCTGTGGACCAAGGTCCTATCTGAATTTCCCTGCAGCACAGTTACCATGCAAGAGGACACATCCTGTCACCATATCAACCTCAGTCTCTTTATCATCCACACATCAGTCAGGATGATGAGAGATGTCCCTGAATCCTAGCAGTCTCCCTCTGAAGGACCTACATGTTAATTACTGCACTAATTATGTTTTTTGAATAACTAAATGAAGTAAGCAGTCTATGGAGGTACAGGCATAAACTGAAGACCAAGAAAATACTAGTTACTGAAGTCGTCAGTGCACACTGACACGGAATAGGTTCACAAGAAGTAAGGCAGGGGCTTTAAAAGACAAGCATCTGAAATAATTAGGGCTCCGCAAAGCAAAAAGAAATGCTATTTCTTAATGGCAAGTGCATTTAAACTGTTATCTGCAGATCTGAAGGTGAGCCTGCTTAATTCACTGCTGCTTCTTTTGTTATTAGGAAAACATAATTGTTCCAAATAATTAGCACTAGAGTACATCACAAGCTGACAACAAAATTATAGAAATCTTCATATTCAGATCCGTCTAGCTGGCTATTAGGAACAGTTTCTGATCATAACCCATTAGTTGAAGTGCCGTGAGTTCCTGATTGCCACCAAATAACCTCCGCTATCTGCCTAAGTTAACAGCCCCTATTTATCCAGAGTTTTCTTGACAGTAGAAATTGCTGAGGATTTTTACAGCTGCCACACAAAAGAACAGCATTCCACATGTGTACTTGGAAACTAGGTGGTACAGTGATGGAAGGGTGGATTTTAACTACACTGTTGACTGCTATATTCTAAAGAAAACCCCTACAAAGCTACCTCTCCAGTGCAGCAAAGCAGTGGCATCAGACTGCTCTCCCACACTGGGTAGCATGTGGCTCCCACGCTAGTCTTTTTGGTCTTGTATGTAACACTTCTCTATTTCACATCACATACTTTTTCTTGTTTTTAGCACTTAATGATGGATATATTTTTACTGTTTTAAAACACATTATTGTGAGCCTACTAATTGTGTGTGCTCTCTCTCTTACTAGCTAACCTGTTTTAGGTCAGCCAAGTAGCACTTTGTGAGGAGGAAAAAAGACAAAAGAGCTTGGTTCTGTTTTAAAGATGAAACCAAATAGCCCTTTCACCAGAGATCTCCTGGGCTAACCTCCTGTGGAAACACAAATCTAGGAACTTTCTGCTCTGTTGTGTTCCCGCCTAGCTGCCCTAGCCTTATTGATAAGACAGCATAGGGCCAGCTCTGAGCAATCCGGTAATCTCAGCAACACCCCTCAAGTCCTCTGGAAAGGCTTCAGCACACAGGCTGAGCTGAGGAACCCAGAGAGCTCTGCTGCAACCCGTGAGAGATAAGTTTGATTACTTTGGTAATTAATGATGCTGGAGAGTAATATGGATTTTCTGTTAGAATTTGAGTTTGAAGTTAATTAGTCTTCACGTTATGATTTGCTGATTAATTATGGATATTTAGTTATAAAGAGGGATGTTAATTATTAATCTCAAAAAATCATCTAGTGTAATTAACTAAAACTTTGACATCAGTTAAAATTCCCTTCGAGTATAACTTCTAAAATTATCAATTACCAGTGAAGAGAGGAGTGTGCGTGCCCTTGGGAAAGGCCACGCTCTCTGCTCAGAGAGAATACACATTGAATGGGATTGTCTGTGTTGCCTGGAGCCTGTAGTTTTCAGCACAGACTTGAGCTATGTCAAGGTTTGGCACTCATCCTTGGTGACCAATCCTCTGTAAGAACTTTTATGACAGAACAATGTGTACAAGACCAAGCCCAGGGTACAGTCCACTTGGGTGGACGGCCACACACTGTCCAAGCCTGTGGCCTGCCAGGCTCCTGGAGCTCCAAGGGCTTCGCTAGCTCTCCGCTGGAAGAGGCTGCAACACCATGCTCGTATCTCTATTTTTGGCAGCAGCAGCTTGGGGACTATCAAGACAATGCTGCGGCACAAGTGCTAATTAGTGCTTGAATTCACACAACTTAAAATCACCTTTGTGTTCACTTCTTTCCTTCATCTTTCCCCCATAATCTGTCAGTAACACATCTTCGCTACCAAAAAAGGGGAGGGGTACGTGATTAGGAAAAAGGGTCAAACCCCAAGCGTCACCAGCACATCACTGTCCTGGAATTCCCTGCAACAGACTCTGAACAGGGGTCTGTTTACATTATCTCTAGATCATCTTGACAATATTTATTCTCTATTTACCTAAATGAGGCAATATGATGATATTTATTGCTCGGAATGGCTAAATATAGACTTTTCTTGAGCATGCAGTACCATAGTGGGAGGTTTTGCTCTAATCTACATCTTTAAACTGACAAGCTGGAGAATTCGTAATGAATGCCTCTTTTCATCTGGATGTCTGTGTGTATTTGACAGTATAAATATTTAGCAATATCGGAGTCAGCTTGTGATTTTACCCAGATGGACTGATTGATGTCTTGGCTCGGAGCTGCCAAAGACTCTCCATGTAGTTACACAAGCAATTTCCCTCTTACTTCCTAGGAAGCAATTAGGTAGCCAAAGGCAGCAACCCCAAAATAGTGGAAATACTTCTTGTATCAGCTGACAACCCTGAGGGATAAATAAAATATGGTACTTAAATTATTACCGCTTTACTTTCCTGAGTCACGGGATTAAAGCTTTCACTTCCAAAGTACATATAAATTGCAGGGTTTCTTATGTCTGTAATTTGCAAGAATCTAAGTTAAAATACCAGCTAATCAGTCAACTTGCATTCACCTTGGAAAAAGTACCACCCTTCCTTGTCATTTTTGTAAAT
Organism: Myodes glareolus; assembly: GCF_982192425.1. Taxonomy (NCBI): domain Eukaryota; kingdom Metazoa; phylum Chordata; class Mammalia; order Rodentia; family Cricetidae; genus Myodes; species Myodes glareolus. Next base: position 4,990,795 of record NC_142038.1, on the reverse strand, counting down.
TGCATGCCTAAGCACCAATGTTATTTTGAGAAGAAAAGTTGCTTGTTGTCAATAACATATATTGCAGTCTAGTTAAAATAACATTTGTTAAGATTTAATCGCAAATGCAATCCCCTTTTAAAGTTTAGACAGAATGCTCACAGAAATTCAAAGGACAGATAATAAATCATGTTCCTCATCTTGGGTGTGAATGAGGCAGATCTGACTCATTCAGGCATGTCATTTTAACAACGAATGGTATAAATTCTCTTCTATGAAACAATGAGGGCTCCACACACACTCAGGAGCTGCTAGGTGACACTACCCTCCACCTCTAAATCATATTTTTCCCCTATCAACATTGTTTTCGTCTATGTAAATCACAGTGAAAATGAAACCGCAGAATTACACCATTTTTCTCATTTCCGCTGGAATCCGTCTGCAAAGGTTGGGAAGTTATTGTTAAAACTTAGCAAGGGCTGTTCGGATGCTCAGCACCCCTATGTTAGTCCCCTCTGCTACAGCTCGCCGTGCCGGTGTGAGATGCTGGAATCGTACGCCAGGCACCTTTATGCATGCTGCTGCTTGGGAGAAAAGAGCTACCCATTATTTTTGGCATTAGCTGGATCATGTATTTCTGCAATTCAGTTACTTCCCCCACCTATCCCCTGTTCTCACCACCTTTGGTTTCTTTGTTTTCTGTGAACTCATCCCTATCTTTGTATAACCCATGCAATAACCCAGAAGAAAGGGCAAGTAAGACATTATTCTTCTTGACACTAATACCTACAGATCCTACTCTACTGTGATTCCTCGCCCTATTACAAGGCATCTCAGCTAACAGAAGCCTCAGAAGCCAAGAACTGGCCCTGGGAATGTATTCCAGAGGTGAGGGGGATGTGCGGATCACACGCACACAATTTCCCAGGACAGGCTGTCCAGCTGTAATGTGCAGTGGCTCTAGGCCCAGTGCTTTTCAGTCACTGTTCCTTCCTGTACATGGTGATTTCCAAAAAGAAAAAAGAAAAAACTATGCCTGCCAACTGTCAGCTAAAAATATACATCTTTGTACGTTTATTGTGTGATTAATAATGAACTGATTACATAGTTGATACAGGTCCGGGGCCTGAGATCCAGGCTGCTACACAGCGCGGCAGTCATTGCTGCTCTACCATTGCTTGCTTCCTTCCCTTAGAGGAAGGGCAAAGGCAAATGGACTCAGTGGCAGGGGAATGTCAGATGTCACATCTAGAACACAATAGGTACCTACCTGTCGCATAACTGCAGCAAGTGGCTGTAAGCTCAGCAACAAATGCAGTGTTTGGTAAGTGGGCAACAAAAATGGTATCAGAGAAAGTTTTGGGACAAATTTGTCATTGGAAAGAAGGGGGGGGTTGCAAAAACACATTAGTGCTAATCATGCAAAGCGGTGTGACTCACAGCTTAATTTCCTCACACTGAGCTATAAATTCCACAAAGGCTGCTGTGACTAATTTTTGTGGTGCTGTAGCAGATGACAGATGGGTGTCCATGCAGCCACAAGTGCAGGGCTCCCATCTTTCTTCATGACTGTTGTTACTTACTCTAATGATGTATAATAGCCTGCAACTACACTTAACCTGCACATCAGATGGCAGCTCTGCCTGTTTACCTGGAGTTATGAAGAAGAAAACAGAAAATCAACACAGAATTGAAGTGTGTACATTAACCTCCCACATGTCAGCTTAATTTTCCTCTGAGATGATATATAAACACATCTCTAAATTGTTTTCCCTTTTATCCAACAGTCAAAGTGTGTGTGATGGAGGGATGCAGAAATATACACACAATCAAAGGGTCTGAAAGGATAACAATTGTGGTTTCACTAATGAACTTATATCCTCGACAATGACCAATATGGTCTACCAGCGAGGCCAATTGTTATAAAAATCCCCGAAAACCCATCACAACACAACAGATGGAACTAGTTTGACTGGCTTCTGACACATATGTAAGCCCAACTAGGACATTATGTAAACTCCCTGGGCAGACCCTCATAAGCACGCACGGGAGAGCCTTTGAGAGTTGGTCAGCTTTGAATTAATCCCCTCCCTCACTCCTTCTTCCCCAACAGAACAGCAACCCCCACACAAAACACAGCTTGTTCTGTGAGGCAAAGGGCCATTGAAAACCATTTCTGAGTAAGTAAACTGAGCTCCTATCAGGACTGGAAGCGATGCTTTCACTGGTCATTACAGCTCTGCCCATACTGAATGAATATGAAGAAAACATAAAAATAATATAGTTTCACTGTAAATATTCATCATGAAGTTGAACATGATTCTTTCTGAGGTTGTAGAAAGGAGACAGGAAGAGGGAACAATTTCTTACCACTCTGCTTCTTTTAAAGGTGACATATCCCACGGGAAGACATCCACAGAAAAACTAAAGACAGAAAATTCTCTCTTTCTGGAACAAGTTTTGGAGAATCTGATTAGGTCTCCTGCCGCGGAGCGAGGCACTGCGCTTTGCCGAGGGGCCGCTGCTATGATTAACGCCATTTGTCTGAATCATTATTCTGCACCTTGGTTCAGCAAACACTATGAAGATGGCACAGTAATAAATGACCGCGGGATTCTTCCCTGCTTTGGCCTCTTTTTATCTGCCACCTCTCCACCGTCAGCTCCATCTTTCTGAACCTCTCTGAATCCCCAAAAGGGACGGGGTGTCTATTTGTTTTCCACTAGGTTACCACTCTGTCTATTGTTGTTTGCACTAAAGGGTACGAATTCAATTCATTCTTGTGACATAAAAGCACTGATACAGTAAATTTTTTGCCCAAGAGAAAACAAAAACAAAGTTGCTGAATATCGAATAAGATCTGAAGCACTAGCATATATAAGTGAAGAGGCTTTCAAGCAGTCTTAGGTAATGGCAGTTTTCCCCATGTGTCTATGTTCACGAGGAAACCCACAACACTCAACACAAACAAAGCTTTTCCACAACGATGCAGGACAAAGGCTAATACTAGCAAGCCGGCCTAAGTACAGGTTGGGGCTCTACATCTACTCAGAGAACACTGGAAGTAACTACAGAGTAACAGGCCATAGAACGTCCACTTTCCCACCCCTAGATGAGGAACAATTGGTAGTTGAAGGCTGTGGAGGGAGGGAGACTGCTTTCTTCAGGGAGGTGGCTCCTGGTTTAGCAGAAGGCCTGATATCACACACCAATTGGACTCAATAGTACACACATACACACACACACATGTATGTGTGTATATATCCATGTATATGTATGTGTGTATGCATGTGTACATATGTGGGTATGTGTTTATATATATATGTGTGCATATACATGTGTATGTGTGCATACACATGTATATGTGTGCATATACATGTGTATACATGTATATGTGTATGCATGTGTGTATGTATGTATATGTGTATTCATATATATGTGTGTATGTGTGTGTGTGTGTGTGTGTATTTAAAGAAGAAGCCATGAAGTTGGGAAAGTGATACTGTGGGTGGGAATCTGGGAGGAGTTGGCGGAGGGAAGTGAAAAATGGATATGATCAAAATACGTTGTATATATGTATAAAATCCTCAAAAAGAATAAATAAAAAGTATATTAAAATTGCAGTTTTTGAATAATTTAAAGATAAAGACATGAGAGCTTCTCTTCTGCACATTGCTGATGGCCAAGTGAATTTGTACAACCATTATGAGGATAGTAGTGTTCTTCAAAAACTTAAAAATACATGCACTCCATGATCCTGATATCCTACTACTGGGTATATATATGTAATAAAATCAGCACACTAAAGACTCCTTTGCACTTGCATATGTATTGTTCCTTAATTCACAATGGGCAGGGCGTGGAAACAAGTTAGATGCTCATCACCTGGTGGACTAAGTAAAAGACAGTGGTGCACATGCACAATGGAATACTACTCAGTCATCAAATAGCCGAGTCCTGTCGTGAAAGGAAGGCTAGAAGCGGGGACTATTTTATTATGAAGTACATGCCTTACTTTACGTTTACTGAAAATCTAAACAGCTGGGGGGTGTGGTGGCTGTAAGATGCTGTGAGTGGTGGCGGAGGGCAGGACATGAAGTGGTTGGCTGTGGGTACTCAGGTAAGGTAGGAAGGAAATAAGGAGCCCTGCTACGCTATGACAGGGCAGCGTGATTATAGCTAAGGACAATGCATTGTTATCTCTTACCATATAGATGACTCCTGTTGAGAACATGTGGATGTTTTAACATATCTAACCATGTCTACACGGCACCAAGGACTTCTAGGGAGAGTCATGCTGGTGAGCGGTAGAGAAATGAAGGTAAAGGAGCTGAGAGCAGCCCGCAGGGGCATCTCTCCAGGTCCACGTCCACAGCACTCGCTTCCTCAGTTCTGGGGATGGCGATGGTGTTGGAGTCAACCATCCGAATGCACCCTTTGGATGTCTCTGCACACAGGACATGCTCTGTGAGACCTCAGGGTGGCAACACAAGAGTCACAGCGGCATTTAGAGGGCGACTCTACAAGTTACTACTTCAGGTCTCGTTTTCACTATGGAATTTCATCTCTAAAATACGGAACACGCCATCTATGGGAGATGCTAAGCGATGTAAATGTCATTACAGAGCTTGCTTACAGTAACTTCCCTTTGCCAAGGGTAACACGTTTTCCTAGCGTTGCTGCTAAAAAGTGCCAAATACTGCAAACCCTGAAGAATACTGCCAAATACCTTCTAACTCTGGGTCTAAGCCTTAACAAATGCTTACTACAAAATGAATCTGAATCCAGTAATTGCTCACAGTTCTTGGAACATTACCTTGTGTACTACTTCAGTTATTATGGAAATATCTATACTTGTGCCAGAAGTTAAGACGTTACCATGTGAGAATCACTGGCTAATCTAGCCTGTGCTAAGATGGAGTTTTAATGAAAGTTTAATGAATGATAAATACTCATTTCTTGATAAATGTTTAATTATGCCAATAATTACCAACTGCTGAAACTACTGTTGTGTTAATAATGGCATCTTAGTACACATGCGGCTCCACGAGTCACGGCGCTGGTAAAGATCAGAACTCCATCTGTCTATGCAAACTAGCAAAACAAAAGTCTAATTAATATTTTGATCAATTTTCCATACTCTAACAACTATGAGTCTCCTGGTCTTTTAAAAAGAGAACCCATTTTCTCTCAAATGAGAAAAGGCAAGGAAAACCGTATAGAGCCACTCTGGGACCAGCATATACTAAAATCAGTCAAACAAAAAACAAACAAAAATGGAAAAGTAAACATTGAAATCCATTGATTACATTTTCTCTCGACATTATCATTTTAATGACTTTAGATGATCTGAAGTTGTGTTTAAAATGGTGGCCCTTATATCACTCACCAGCCTAGGAATCTCAATTTCTCCTACTAGCTGTCTTGTCCTGACACTTAAGATGAGGTCTATAGTTTATTTCTGTCCTTACATGCACATGGAGCCTTGTGGAAGCGTGAACTGCTCCTATGTGTACCTGGGGATGTCACGTTCCAGGTCAGGAAAACAGGATTCTAGAGCATCAAACTGATGCTGAATTAATGAGGGGCTCATTACCATTAACGATGGTAAATGCTCAAGAGAAGACGAGTCCTTGTAGTTTGGACATGAGACAGACTCCTCTTTCTTTGGTAGCAGTCATGTGACCCACTAAGCTCCTGTGTGTGGGGACTTGGAGAGTGCTGTGGCAGGGCAGGAAGGGAAGTCACTAACATGACTCTCTGTGCACTATCTTATCAGGTCACAGAAACTGGAAAACTGTGGCACATATAACAGTTACGAGGCTAACACTTTGTATTTCTGGTAGGCCACATTTTGAAAGCCATTCAAATCATGCAGATAATTTCCAACAGAATCTGTTTAAGTCTTAATTTAATCCACAATGTGATTGGTGGATATATACTCTCAATTCCTTAGATGTATAATAATACATGTATAATAACAACACGCCATATTTATAATAGTATGTCATCTTTTCCAATTGACAGAACATGATCTAGTGTGCAGTTATGATTGCTGCTGGAAGCAATGAAATCCCATGAAGTTCATGGGAAAATTCTTTTTTTTAACTTGCAACATGAAAATTTATAATTCAGGTAGTCTAATTATAACTTAGCATAATCACATTTTTTCCTGTCTATAAATATCCATCTCAAAAGACTATGTGCTTTTGCTAAGGTTTATTTGTTTTGTTGGTTATTTGCATGCATATATGGCTCTCTGAATCCATATGTACCATCTAGGTGCAGAGGCCAGAGGGTAACAGATCCTCTGGAATTGAAGGTACAGTGATAAGCTACCATGTGGGTGCTTGGAACTAACACTGGACTCTCTTCGAGAGCAGCAAGTGTATGTAACCCCTGAGCTATCCCTTTATAGCCTACCATATGACTTCTAAATTAACCTTTACTCCAGGAGCATTTATTCTATGTAACTTTTATCTGACAAAGCTATCTTTAGAAATGCTTTTCACTATCTCATTGCTTCCATTTGCATATACAGGAACATTCCTGGTGACTTCAGGACGAAATACATCATATCATATTATATATCATATCACATCATATCGTTCCTTTGAAAATTTCACTGCAAGCAGTCGATCTAACTTTTATACGTTGTTACACACTTGGAGCCTGACACAGTTTTCTGTTACTAGCATAACTGTGTGACATTTTAAAGCACGCTTTCAGTGTACTCACGCATGTATTCACCCATGATGCTGTGGCCTGATAAGACACTGACAGGAAAGAGAAAATGCACAGAAGCATATTCAACCCAACTTTGCTCTACCTCTACAGTTTGTACAAAGGCACAACAAGCCATAGAAATGTTCTGAGTTCTCCATGACATAGCATGTGACCGAGAGGGGCAGGGGGCACATTCTCTGAATGCTGGTGAACATGGCATCCCACACACAAGGAGACAGACATGGCATACATGTGTACAGAAAGAAGATCTGCTGTGCTCTGACTGGGAGCTGTCAATTCCTAGCACACACTTGGAAACTGAGATGAATATTGGTAGCTGTTGCTCTTTAAAGAACAACCTAGACGTCCACTGCTCGGGATTATTTAGAAATTTACCAGACTGGGTGATGGGTTTGTTTCATAGCGCCTGAGATTCAGCAGACATTAGAATGTGGGCACACAGAAAACACAAGAGCAAACAAGGAGAAGACAGAAAGAGTGGAATTTTAGCTACAGACTTCAGGAAGCAAAGTAAAACCAGCCCCGCATACTTAAAATAGGCTGGTCTTGTTCTAATAACTAAGAAGATAACTGTGCTCATTGACGAGCACCTGTGACGCGCCTGACAGTGCAGCAGGAAAAGAAGGCGGACTGGTTTTCATGGGCAGAGGACCTGTTTCACACCTACTCTCATAGAAACAGCCTTGTTCACCGGGCATGGAGTGTGGCCAGCAGGTACATGGCCGGCCGGCCGGCCCGAGAACACCCTCTCTTAGGCAGGGAGAACTGTGCTCTGTGGTTCTCATCTTTCTGTACGGGCAGTAGTTCTATATGGGCAGGTATGAATCTGATCCCAAGTTAACACCCACCAGTTTCCACACACTGCAGTGCAGGTTTAAGACATGTCTTGGGCCTGTTGGGAGCTGAGCTGTGTCTTTCCAATTCACCGCCAATATCTGCACCCATGGCTTGAAAATGTGCTTGTACTTGACAGGAGGCCTTAAACAGGCAATGGAAGCAGAATGCAGCCATTAGCCTGAACCCAATGTGAGGATTACTGCACTAGCACACCCAGAGGAAGGCAGACTGAGACAGCAGCACTTTCAGATTAAGGCACACGCATACATGGGCCAATGGCTGCAGACTGGGGCAGATGACACCTGTCATCACCACGCTGTCAACAAAGGTCCCAGAGCAGGTGGTGTGTGCGGTCTGAGAGCGCTCTAAGAGGAGCCAGTGGAAACTCTGCCTATAGCCTCACCTTCCTTCACCTTCCTCCCTGCAGCTCCACATGCTCCTCCTCTCGGCTCACTGAAGATGTCTTAGTCCTACATCCTGTAGCTACTCAATGTTTTTGGGCTGACTTGAAGATTTCAGTCCTCAGGGTTCAACCAGTATCCACAGTTGCTATTATGTCTCCTTAACACCCTTGTCAAGTGACCACTACCCCAGTCCGAGGCCACAAGAAACAAGTGAAGAATCCCTCACTCGAGATGGAAACCTAGCAGCCATCCATGCTTACATTACCTACACCAACAACCAGACCACACGTGACGTCTGCAACCTCCATCTGCAGAATATGTGCTTCACTCGGTCCCTTCCTGGTTTCTATGCTACAGTCTTACTCTGAATCACCATGTCCTTGCCTATAAGGGGCTGACATCCTTAAAGGAAGGCCACAGTTGAGGACCCCAGGCTCAGAGATGTCTGTTACAAAGTGCAGTCCTGAGGGAAAAGGCCAACGGAAACCAGGTCTTCACTCTTTTGCTACTCTTTGTCCTTGTCTGAGAGCACTGGCAAACCTTTTCATTCCAATACGGATCTGCTCAATGTCAGCATTAACAAGATCAAATGGGTCTGAATAAACACTTTTGACATTCATCATGCATTACAATATATTAAAATACCTTTTTACCGCTTCTTTACCGATAGAATGTTGTTGCCTTTTCTGTCTGGGCAAGACAAAATTGCTTGCTTCCCTCACAGCCCATCTGTTTTTTTTTTTTTTTTTTTTTTTTTTTTTTTTTTTTTTTTTTTTTTTTTTTTTTTTTTTGCTGGAGCTGCTTGTGAGACAACACTTAAAAAGGAGACATGCTATTTGTAGTAGATGCTAATATACTTACCACTGTTACCTACAACAGACTGAAAGCCTTACACATCTCACAAACCACACAGGATAATCAACTCTCCACTAAACATTGCAACTGGAAAATGAACTATTGGAAATAGGTCCAGTTTTTGCTAAGACCCATAATGACTAATTATTATGTTCAAAAAAATGAGAAAGTTGTTAAGGAAATATCAGGGTGTCCGTATCATCACAGCATGGGAGTAACTGAGCGTTTTTATCTGAATGTAGCCGCTTTTAAAAGCACCCATCTCACATCCGGGAAAATCTCCAAAGGAGCTGCTATTACAGAACAGAATACTTCCAAATGCCTCTGGAAAGCAGCGAGGGGAAGAAAAGGGGAAGCAGTGGCAAGGAGGGCAAAGTGAGATGCTCTATACATTGCACAGAGCTGCACCTTAAAACTCCACACGGAGCACACCCCATTTATAACCCTATGCTGATATTCAAATTTTCTGTCTCAAGCTAAAGAAAGATTGAATGCCCTGCTGTTGTGTGGCCAAGATTGAAGAGGTGTCTCACTGACATTGTTCAAAGTTTATGAAAATATATGAATGCTCAAATGTCATTGGCTTTGCGCCTTCAACAGACTGTGGTTTTATGAGAAATCAGTCTTTTAATCAAAATGATTGAATACCTTAAGGTCGGATCCAAAGATATCAGTTAATATCTAGAAACGTGCTATTTCTGCAAATTTTGCCAAGCTGTACATATTGTGGTGCATTTTAAAGTGTTAATTTGTGCATTCCATATTGAAAATTGATCTTGAGTTTTAGCTTTTTGTCAAGCAAAAACATATGGTTACAAGCTCTATGCATTTTACGTGATGGCTGTTGAAATTGTCACATGTGCAAACTTGATAACCGATGTGACACATACGCAAATAATTTGCTTGTTTAGTAACAATTCAAAGATTCATTATTCATGCAAACACACAGTTTTAAAAATGATCAGATGGAAATAGTCTTTGCTTTGTACAACCTAGTCTGGTTGGTGTGCAAACTCAGATAAAATAAAGCTGGAAACTAAGTGATATTAAGCAAATCCAAGAACATGGGTATTTTCAGATAATTATTGAAGCAGATGGTGTTTTTTGTTAATTCTGCCATCAGTCTGAGAACTTGATGTCTTACATCTGCACTTGGTAAGATACATTTTACCACCGACACTATTTCAGTTCTCTTAGAATATTCCCATCAGTTTTAAACTTAGACTTGCCGACATCTGTGACAGCATGTCCCAAGGACAGGGACACGCTGACTGGGGTCATTCCTTTACAAATACCACCGCTGCACAGAACTTCAAGTGTATTACTCTTTAAAAGTCCAGAACCACTAGTTGACAAGTAAGATAATGCTCTGGGAGCACAGCTGAAAATGAGTGTGGTAACAGGCTATGAGAAGTGTGCGCTCGTTTGGAGACAGGATCTTGGAATTTCACACTGCATTGCTTCACTATCTTAACAAAACTGAAAAAGGCAACACATCTTTTATTGTGTATACTTTAGGTAAACGTTCTACATTGTATGATTAAATAACAGAAACATACGGCAAATTAATTAAAAGACCTAGATAATAAGGGAATTTTCTCTGAACATAAGTTAGTTAACACCGAAAGAATTCTTCCTTATTACTGCTCAAGTACTTTGACCCTGCTACTCTAAGAACAGGCCTTCAAAGACACAGTGTCTGGAACCCACCTGCCAGCTTCGGATCCTGCCGAGAGCCCAGAGTGCTTACCTGAAGCACAAAAGCCCCTGGAATGTCTGACCTGCCTTAGGCAAGGCTCTCAGTAAAGCCTACAGCAAACACTGGTTTCTAAACGAAAGCATGAACTTACAGCTTCTGCTATTGGTCCGCACTTCTGTGAGTCCTCGGCTGGTAGGATAAGGAATTCTAAGGGAAAGCCAAGAGTGCCACACACCCTCTCTCTTCTCTTCTGGATTTCAGGCCTCTGATCAAAATAGGCTTAGCAATACTGTATTGCTTTCTGAATTTACCAAGTATATGCTGGCCAAACCAACCAACCAACCACCACCAACAACAACAAAAACAAAACAAAACAACAAAACCAGACAACTAAGCTAGTAAAAAAAGAAAAAAGAGTACATATAATAACCAAGTTTGAAATATCCCAAATGTACCTATTAGAACGAAGCAAGCTAAACAGGGCATCCAAATAGAAGGATTTCCTATTTTAAAGCAGGTCCCACAATAAGGAAACAGGCTGACGTGTATCATAATACTTGGATCAAACTTGCACTCAATAGTAAGAGTAGGCAAAGCTTCACAGGCAAGGTTCAATTCCCCACACAGAAAGTTCTCAAAACAGCACTGACCTGTGTTAAAGGCAGCCAATTTCCAGTTGCTACGGACAAGGAAGAAGGAGGGAAGCCAGGAAGTGGTCAGTCATCAGAAGCAAATTGAAGGGTAGTTTTAGTTAGCTGAACCCCCAAATTTCTGCTGACTTACTGGGGGCTATTAAAGTGTGCTACCCTTCACTACTAATCATATATATTAAATATATCATTGAATATAATTGTTATTAATTATAATTATGAATATATTGGTATGATCCCATTTATAATAATGACAATAGGTAATTACAGAGACTGGGCACACTGACAATAAATTCAATGCTCATCACAAGACATATGCTGAGTGGCAATTTTCACAAGCACCTTACTCACTGAACATATGTATGATGGCCACGATTTTTCCTGAGTAAATTCATCTCTAGAGTGGTTAAGCCATGTACCTGCAAAATACTGTTTCCAGAAATTAAGCTCAGATCTGTCTAACCCAGGGATAATCATCCACTTTTCAGTAGAGCTGACCCAGGGCTGAAGGTCTGTTGACAACTGCGCTGTGTCCCTGTCCCTAGTATCTAGGCTCTTTTCACTGAATACTGTGAAAACGCTTCTCTGTCTCTTCCATAGCTGAGGATAATTAAAGCAGTGGTGTCACTAAAGGGAGGACACCTGACATTTGACTGATCTGGGCCTCAAGTGCAGGAAAGAAAGGAGCCTGCAGCTTATAGGGTCCACTCCCTGTCGGCAGACTCCAGTATTAGCAGGCAGAGACACGGCAGCTGAAACAGTCTGTCACTAAAACCATAGTTCTTCTCTTCAACCTCTGAAGTCTTTCTTGATATTTTATTTTTTACATACTTTGGGCATTATTTTGATTTAAATATTTTTCCTGTTATAAGATTATAATTACATCATTACCCCTTCTCTTTCCTCCCTCCAAACCCTCCCTTATAACCTTTATTACTCACTTTCAATTTCAGGGCTTCTTTTTTCTTTGATTGTTGTTAGATGCATATATGTATATAAGTATACATATATATTCCTAAATATAACATGTTCAATGTGTATAACATTACATGTATATAGGTTTTCAGGGGTGACTGGGATTGGATAACCAGTTGGTGTGTTCTTGCAATTTGTAGTCAATGTGCAATCAGATCTTTATTTCTTACCCCATTATCTACCTCTCTGCAACTGTCTCCATTAGCTACCTCTCTGCAACACTGTCTCTATTAGCTACCTCTCTGCAATGTTTCTAGTCTTCTATTAAAAAATAAAATCTTGATTCCTTTTCCATTTTTAAAATCCATTCACTATTTTTCCTTTTACCTCTAGATAATGTTAGCTTCATATCTGACTCTACATATTTCTCCTGTTTTTAAACAGGGAGATTGAACACTATACTTTTAAGTGACCAGTAGATCACTGAAGAAACCAGAAGGAAATCAAATAATTCCTAAAATCAAATGAAAACAACAGTCCATCAGAATTCTGGAATACAGAAAAGACAGTTCTAAGAGGAAAGCTTATAGCTATTAGTGCTTACATTAGAAAATCAGACGACAAATGCATGGACATAATTATGTACATATTAAAAAAGAATTTAAAATTTTAAATTAAATCAAATAAGTAAATGTACCTCAAGATTGTAGGAAAACAAGGACAAGACAAAATCAAAATTATAAGTAAAGAAATACTAAGGATTGGTGCAAAAATTAATGAAATACAGGCGAGAAGAGTAATACAGCAAATCAATGAAACACAGACGTGGCTCTTTAAATAAACTACAGTAAAGAAAAAGCCAATGGCTCAAATCAGTACAATTAGCACTTAGGAAAGATACATCACAACAACCAGTGAGATCTAGAGGAGCACTAGGGAATACTCTGAAAACCTATATGAAACAAATAAAAATAAAAACGAAGCCCATTACATACAGAGGACCTAAAAAATTCAATCATGAGTATATAGACATCTTAAACATATCTACAATGAGTAATGAGATTCAAGCAGCAACAGTCTCCCTCAGAGAAAAACCAAGGTAACATAGACCTGCCCCTATTTCTACCAGACATTTGAGAAAGAACAAGTGAAGTGTTCCTCAAACCAGCCTCTAAGGTAGAAGGGGAAAGATGTGAACAAACTTATTCTACAGAGCCAGGGCTGTCTGATAAACTAACAGCATAACAAAAAGGAACATTATATACCACCACCCATCATTAACAGAGAATGAGAAATTCACACTAAAAGATGTAAACTCAACAGCTCATTAAGAAGATAAGACTCCATTATAAAGTTGGTTTCCTTCTAAGAATGCAAGGGTGACCTTGCATAAACAGTTCAGAAACACACTACTCTCCATAAATATATCCAGTATGAAGAAACACATAATGATCTCAACAGATGACAAAATGGCTTTTGAACAAGTTCAATATCTCTCCTTGTTAAAAAGTGACGAAAAAACCAGGAACAGAAAGGATATACCTCAATATAGCAAGGGCTGTCTATGATAAAGTTGTAGCCAATCTATACTAACTCGGGAGAATTTAGAAGGATTGTCTCTAAAATCAGGGACAAAACACGTGGTCTACTCTCGTCTTATAAGCACTGCCTCAGTCAGGCGACCTGGCCCCACTGTGGCAGCACCATTCCTAGGCAGAGAGGTTTGGGATGTATAAGAAAAGTAGCTGAGCAAGCAGCAGAGTGAAGTCAGTAGGCAGCACTCCTTCATGTCTCTGCCTGAGTGCCTGCTTACACCTGGAGGTGGAAGTAAGTAAACCCTTTCCTCCTGAAGTGATCATAGTGGTTTATCATAGCAATCAACAGCAAGCTAGAACTACACAATTCCACATTTAAGAAAGATGCCACCAGAAAACTCTGATAACTGATCAACACCTTGAGCAAAGTGTCAGGATGCAAAATGAACATATAAAAATCAAGAGCTTTATATAGCCAATAGTGAACTCACCAAAAAAGAAATCAGAGGGAAAATGCCATTTACAATAGCTTTAAATAAAATACTCAAGATCAATCTAACCCTTGAGGGGAAAGACCTCTAAGAGGAACAATTTCAAACACAGAAGGAAGAAGCTGAAGACACTAGAGGATGGAAAGGTCTCTCATGCTTATGGGTAAGGAGAATGAATATTGTGGTAATGGCTATGTTACGGAAAGTAACCTACAAATTCAATGTAACCTGATCAAAATTCCATTCTTCACGTGAATATGAAAAACAATGTTAAAATTCCCAAGTACAAAAGGTCCTGAGTAGTCAAAGCAATTCTGAGTACAGCAAGCAATCCTGAAGGTATCATAACCCTTGGCCTCAGGTTCTACTTCGGGGTTCTCATAGCATCACGGTACTGGGATAGAAACCACACACGCATTTATGCAACAGAACGGGGTCACACAAATAAACCCATAAGTCAAGAGCTACAGCTTTTCGATATCAACAAAGGTCCCCAAATCATACACTGGTAAGCAAACAGTCTCTTTAGCAAATGATACTGGGCAAATGGGGTACTAGAGCTCTCTGTATCTCTCTCACCTCATATAAAATTCAGTTGAAAATAATCTTAATGTAAGAAATGAAACTGACAGAGGAAAACATAACTTCAAGATAGACGGACATAGGTAAGGATGTTTTGAAAACATCTAGGATATTTATAGAACTCAAGAATCAAACACCAGCCACTCCCAACTCATTCAATCAATACACAGACTAATGAACAGGCAGTTCGCAAAAGAAGAACTACAAATGGCCAATAGATATTTTTCAATCAGGCTCAATGACCTTAAAGAAACGCAAATCCAATCTCCACTGAATATGCACATCACTTATCAGGATGACTACCAAATGAACACGCAACAGTTGCTAACAAGGATGTGGAGAAAGGGGACCATCACACCTAGCGCAGCCACCACGGAAGTCAGTATGTAGCTTTCGCAAAAAAAAAATTCATAGCTGTAAGAGTCCTGGGTATGCACACAAAGGACTGCAAGCACTCCACAGAAATAGCTGCACATTTACACCTTTTGCTTCATTGTTCATGAGAGGTAAGATACAGAATCAATGTAAATTCTTATCAACAGAGGAATGGGTGAAGAAAATAGGGTAGAGATATACAGTGGAGTTTTACTCAGCATAAAGAATGATCTGCCAGAAACGGATGGAACTGGAGATCATCGCATTAAGTGACACTACATCAAACACAGATAAATATTACACTTTCTCTCATACAAAGAATCCAAATTTAATTCACTCTCTCCCCCTATAGGAATGTCACAAACAGACACAGACACAAACAGACACACAGACACAGACACACGTATGCATATGGCATGAAAAAAATTGATGGGGGCTATTTCAGAAGAAAGGGATAGAAGAGAACAGGGCAGAAGACAGTAGTGGGTATGGGAAGGAGAAATATAAACATCACATTCTTTCTCTCATATCTAGAATCTGCCTGTCTGTCCATCCATCCATCTGACATCAGAGTGGAGGGCACTAACTGGGAGGAGAGAAAAGACCAGTGGGAAGGTACAGTGGTGGCAAGGGAGGGCAATAGGGACAGATATGAACAAAGCAAGCGACAGTCTTAGAAAACTAAAATAAAGAAACAGTATTTTGTGTGTTGACTAGAAGAAAACTAAAATTATTGTACAATTACCTTCAGGTTGCATGTATAAGGAATATATAAAACACAAATGAATTATGTGTTTAAACTCGAGACCTCGTTGTATAGGTGCAAATATTCACAAAAGGGTAGAATCTGAAATCCAAAGCACTTTTAGCCTCAAACGTTAGAGAGGGAACTCTCAGGCTGTCCTGAGATTGTGGCTATGACTAATGTTATTATTGCCACTCTCACACACAATAGAGCATTTCAGCCTTATCAATTTTCCAAACAAATTTTCAAACCACTCCAAGGCAGGGACACGTGGGAATTTGAAAAGTAAGTCTTACATATTCTCTTCTGACATGTAACACATACAATTAACTCTTGCAAAAAAAAAAATCACACCTAGTTATGCTTCCAGAAAGCTTACTAAATGATCCAGCAGATGTAGAGAGCATGAATGATTTGGTTATATGTCCACCATATTAAAATTAAAATGTAGGTTTAATATTATGAGGGCTGAAATGGTAGTTCTCGTCAACTTCTGGGTTGTTGAACACTATAAGATGACATACGAAAAGGTTTCTAAAACATACCTAGCTAGGACTATCAGTTGATAGTCTGTTCTATTTCTTGTGGGTAGACGCCAGTAAAAGTTACAAAACTAAAGAGTGCTTCTATTTATCTCCCTTTCCAGTATTCTGAAGAAGCTAAAATCCTATAAAGCCTGTCACATTACAGAAACATGTCTCCTTAAACAACAAATAGAATTCTAGTAACTGATGGGGCAGATCTAATGTGTGTGTGTGGATATTTTTGTTTGCGTGGGAGGGCTCCCTTTTGATGAAAACTACAGTGGTAAATGAGTAAATATTCCATGTTGTTCTATCAGAGCAAAGGCTTTTCTGTCACCTGCCATTAATCACTACAAAAGGGTACAATTTCCTCAATCCAGTTAGGAAGCCTGAAATTCTATGAATGATCAATAAAGAAAAAAATATATAAACTCTCCATTGTGGTCACTGAATTCTGTAGACAGTCTGTAAGACTTTCATTGTGTGTACTGAAGCACATCTCGTTTATTCAGAAATAATATGGGTATCTTGGAGCATTTCATGTTGTTATAGCTCAGTCTGTGTCATCTTGTTTGCACACACCTGTGAACATCATATTTTAGAAAGTGTGAACATCTATACACTGAATACCAAGGATGACTTAATAAAAATGCTGATAACTGTTACATCCATTTCCACTGATTTTTGTTAACTAACATATTTATGGCCTGCATTTCTATTTAAACATCTATTCTTCAGATCTCCCAGATCACATAAAACACTCCAGAAGTTATATTCCTCTCGGACTATTCTGAATAACAGCAAAAGCAAAAGGCGAACACTATAATTCTCTCAAATGAATCAGCTTGCTTATAGAATATAAAGCAGAAAAGGATGATCTACTATTTAAACGTCAAGAGTACATTCAGGGTCCTTCAACTCCCAAGGTAGAATGTGTACCTCTGGTTCTTTAAACCAGGTAGCACGATGCATGCTTCGTAAATCACAGTGAAATTTCCAGCTCAGGGGGATGTGTCTGAACACAGCAGACTGTTCTCATCTATACAGCCTATTCAGTTTCTGGAGTTTTAAAATTATTAATATGTGTGCATGTCTGTCCCTAGCACACAGGTGGAGGTGGGACAACTGTGGAGCAGGTTCTCCCACACATTAGTTTCTACTCTACTTTTTGGGAATGAGGTTGCGCACACAGCTCGAGAGTGAGCTAACTAACTCATTAATTCTACTAACATCTCACACAGATCCATGTGCACCCATTTCACCAGCTCACACTTCCCAAAGAGTCAGAAAGGTCTATTAAGGACACATGGCCCTAACTCTCATCTCAGCAAAACTGAGAGACAGGGAACAACTTAGTGACTGGGAATCCTGGGAAATCAGATCATAGTTGATACCAGTGGCATAAACAAGCAGAAGAGAAATGGAGCTTACTGATTAAGAAGACATTATTGGAATTTTGATTGCAGAAAAAAATAAAATGCAACACCCTGCCTCCATGATTGTGGACATTTCCTGTGTTTGCTTTCTTAGCCGGATTGCACTACAGTGTAAAGGCTCAGACCAAGATCACTCTTAGAACTATCTGTACACAGTATCACATGCAACAAAACTTCCCAGGAAATGGCTATAGAAAACAATAGACAACAAGGAAGAAAAGAACCTCGAATGAAATGATCATTCATATGTGAGAAGTATAGGAGTCCAGCACCCTAAGGCTTTAAGAATTCTGTCTCTCTCCCTGCACTCATCTACACAAAACAGTGACTTCCCTGTATCATCAACACTCTGCCAAGAAAAGGTATTACGAGTTACAGGGCTTAATTTTGATGAGAAATTTATATTTTAAAATGAATTTGCTAACATATACAATTCTCTGTGGTAGGATATAATATTGTGATGAAATCCTTCACCTATGTGGGCATGTAGAAGGTCTAATAGTTTCATTATTTCTCTGCTAGTCATTTACTGCCCTTAGTTTAGTGCAAGTAAGGTTATCTTATGCGCAGAAGAGATGGCTTGGTGGTTATGATTGTTGGCTGCTCTTACAGGGGACCTGGGTTCAGTTCCTAACACCCACATGTGGCTTATAACTGTCTGTACTCCAGTTCCAGGAAATTCAGTGCCCTCTTCTGGTATCCACAGGCACCAGGCACGCATGTGGTACACAGACATAGACATGTAGGCAAAACACCCATTTTGTGTGTGTGTGTGTGTGTGTGTGTGTGTGTGTGTGTGTGTGTGTGTGTGTGTGATATTAAAAAAGAACACCTTAAGACATGAAATAATCAGTTTTGATTTAATAGGGCATAATGAAGTATGTTGGTGTAACAAAAATAGGCAAAAAGCCAATGGCTTCTCTACATGATAAAAGTAAAATAATGACGAGATACAGTAGAAATTTATATTGCAACCACCACAAGATTTTAAGTGCATGGAGAAAACAAGTCGCTGAAGGACTGGAACAACGTGTGGGACAGTGTGTCTCTAAGTGCAGACTTAACACTGTGAAGATGCTCATCTCCTCACAGCCTCTTCTGGGAGAAAGAGAAGGGAAATAACAGCTGTGACACTCAGCAGGAAGGCAGAAGAAACACAGTGAGGACAAGAGAGGGGTCCTGACAGAAAGGGAGAGGAAAGAAGCATACAGATCAGAACCAAGGTTCTGAATGGAAAATTAGATGGGCAAGGTTTTGCACAGGAGCTTGAGATGCCACTTCAAACCAAAGGGGGAAGTATGGACCATGGGAAAGTTACCATCTGCAGCAAAAATGCTACCTTTATGTGAAAATAACATTTTGTGACTTTTGACTTAAAACATATTTCAAATGAGCGATAACTTCAGAGTTATTTGGTAGCACTGTAGCATCACAATGTATAGTAGCTACCTTTAACTGTTAGGGGTCTGTTCCAAGACACCTAACGGAGCCCTAAAGCCATGAATGGCCTTGAACCTATGTAGATGGTATTGCATTAACATAAACACTTAGCACTCAGTTTAAAGTTAAGAGTATTTTAAGAAGGACGGGATTGTGTTAGCTAACAGTTTGAGAGGGCGCATGCCCATCATGGTAGGGATGATGCTTGCAGCATGAGGCAGCTGCTAACCCTGTGCTCACTGTCAGGACAAAGAGAAGATGAAGGCTGGTGCTCAGTTTGCTTTCTCCTTTCTGTGCACCCAGGGACTCCAACTCTTAATGACGCTACCCACATTCACGGTGTCTTCCCTTTGCAAACCTCTTTAGGAAAGGCCTCATAGGGAAAGAACAAAACAGGTTTGCCAGAAGACTTTCACAAGCCTGTCTTTGTGTTTTGTGCCTGTTACATAGTTCAGAAAGGATACAGATGAGAGCTGTATGCCAGGAAGCTGACTCACAAAAGGGGCCTGCGACTCCCTTCCTCACAGAGGTGGGCATGGTTGTCCATGCCTGCGACCCCCTTCCTCACAGAGGTGGGCATGGTGGTCCATGCCTGTGACCCCAGCACAAGGAGGTCTGAGGATGGAGGGAGCATCAAGAATTTAAAGTCACCCTGGGCCACACAGATATGTAATGTCTCAATTTTATATATTTTTAAAGGGCAAGAAGTTTAATCTAATAGAGCATAAACCATATACGGTAAACACAATAGATAAAAGAAATTGCAGTAATAATAAAAATGATAAAACCCACTATAGCATAAGTCAAGAAACTCACTCAGAACTTGCACTCTCTTGTCACCGTGCAATAAATGATACATTAGTAACAAGCAAAAATAGTTTTAACTTCTAAATATCAGAAAGCATAACATAATTCAAAATCATATAAGAGAATAATGTGTTTAGCAAATATTTTAAGCAAACTAGAAGTTTTGAGATGCAGCTAATCCACTGTTGGGAGGGAAAAGTAATTGCGCAGCATTAGTACCTTTAAAAGATTTGAGAAAACTTAGCTAAGAATTAACTAGGACTTCAACCTAGGAAGCCACTGACTAAGAACTGGAGCAAACAAAACCACAGAGCCCAAACTAGCTACAAAGGAGAGCTCTCCCATGCAACACAGCAGAAGCGGTGATCACTCTGATGTCTCACGAGCTGTGTAGCAGCGACAAGCCCCACCGCCGCCAGCTTCTCCAATAGGAGCTGCCATGATATGGGCTCATTAGGGGTGGAGAGGGCAGAGCAGGGCATCGGCACAGGAGCCGGAGTACAGCACTGTCTCCAGGCTCAGCTCAGCTGAGGGCCAGCCAAGTGACGGCTGAGAAAGAGAAAGTCTACGAGTAATTTAGGGGGAAAGAAGCATGCTTTGAGTATGAGAAAAAAAAAAAAAAAAACTCAAGTACAACATTCCTTTTTCTAATAGTCAGGATATGACTGTGCAATTATACTAAAATTAGTACACAGCTGTGGTAACTTCAGGATAAAAGGCCAAACTATGTCCAACATTCTTCATTTCAATAAAAACAAATTGAGAAGTGTGTGTCCAGGAAATTTATCTTAAGGAAAAACTAAAATTACAGACTCAAAAACATGCCAGCTCAGTTTGGGCAGGGTCTAGGATCAATTAGGACATGCGCTGGCTTCAACAGAAAACCTTGTAGAAACAATAGCTCCAGGTGGAGAAAATATGCAGGTTCTTTGTTTTAGAGACTGGAAATGTAACAGAAACAAAATACAATAAAAAATGAAAATTCAGGTAGAGAAATTATGCATTTCATACTGAATAATTATTTCTGTACTGCCCGTAAATCCTCCCTGGTAAGCTGTGCATCTAAAACTCATCGAACTGCCACGGGGTAAACGCAGCTCCATCCATCAAGCAGCCACTTGACAAATACATTCCATAATAGAAGTTTATTTTTATGGGAGGCTGAATCAAGGACTTTCCCATGCATACAAAAACTTGTCAAAATTATTTATGAGCCTTGCTGAGACATACAATATGTCATATCAAACTCCTATTTTCTGTCCAAGTTCAGACTGTCAATATCTCTGCTACTATCAATAATGGGGACATGGCTGATAGCAGCGTCAGGAATGTGAGGTCATGTGTCCATTCAGCTGCACAGTGTGATGAGAAGAAGCCTCCACTCACTCTTGAAGGGACAATTAGGGACACCTGGCACCACATATAAGACCTTTACAGAACATGCTTGAAAAGTTACAGCTGACTATGGCTGAAGCAAAACAAAACAGAAATCATACAAGACATTTCATCTTTCATTTTGCACACACAGTATTAGTTAAGTGTGATAAAACAAATACTTGAAAATCAGGAAAACTGCTCCTCCCTTGTGAATTTTCAACAATGCGCAATGAGTCAGATAGAGCATGAATGGCAGGAGGGCGGGACAGCTGTGATGAGGGCCGAGTGAGTCTAGCACGGCTGTCTCTTCACAAGGAGGTGCCGGCTGATGCTCACATGAGCTCACATGAGCTTCAGCTACTTGGGCCTCCCTTGCTGGCTTCCTCAGGAAGTTCAGTTAGAATGAGGAAAACTGGCGAAGGGCTCCGGAGATCATCCACAGCAGCAAGAAAATGTCCTAGTCTTCAGCCCTAGGGGCGATGCAGCATCTGCTTCCTCCCCTCCACTGGTCTTGGAAAGTCACTGGGGACAGGGAAGCCAGTCCAAGGGAGAGGGCTCCCTGACAGCTGAGCAAAGGCGCATTACCGCGGGTGCTCTCAGAGTTAGCAGGCACACAGCCTGCTCAGGAACAACAAGCCGACCAATTCAGCAGTGTCCATGCCTCTCGCTGGCTATGGACGGGTGTGAGGCGTGAAAAGGCTGTTGAACCTTGGCCTTCTCAAGACAGTTTCACACCTGGGAGCCTGGCTTTAGATTTTACAGCTCTCATCCATGTTCAGCTTCTGGAGAGGGAACTTTGGGAAGAGGGGAGAAATTGGCAGCTGCTGGAGTACTCCACACACTGTGACCAGCAGCAGTGACATGCTGGAGGATCCTTCACGTTGTAGTGACAGGCGTGTTGGAGGTATCCAAGGGCTGACCTTGGATACCATTCCATGGCTCCATGTGCTAAGTGGTTTCCTCACACTTGCTCTCCATTAGTCACACACATGTTAGTACTGCTTACTATTCCAGCGTCTGGTGCACGTTACTCCAACAGCTTCAACATCTGCTCTTTGCCCAGAAAGAGCGGCTAACTGTTGTCTAGCAATGGCAGTGAGAAAGGTCTTCTCCATAGTCAATATCCACCAATTACATAACTTTCTGAGTGAAAATTTATAAGCCTGAAAGTTCTCAGTGTACTGTCAACGGTACCTCAGCATCCTGTTTACAGTGGTACTGTGGCCTGCCTTCCTAACTGCTTCCCCAACCTTACTGACACTTTAACAAGGCCTTCATGATTCAGATCAGCAGGTACGGCTCAGTTATCTTCAACCCCATTCCCCTGTCGTCTCAGCCAGGGTTGACTCTCTCTCTCACTTTAAAGGAAGGCACCAGTGGAGATCCAACAGCAGGACAAGTGCAGCGGCACCACCAAGCCTGCCACCTGCGAGCCCTCTAACACAAACATGAACTCACACTCCGTTTACATTTTCCTAATCATGGGACATGACGTAATTTAGAGTTGTTACTTTATGTCACATGCATTACTGAAGTTTGGCTGCCTGCTTCTTCACAAAGTCCATCCAGTTGGCCCACCTCATGCTGACCGTTCCGAGTCCTCCACTCTTCTCTCCTCCCACTCCTTCAATGCTGGGAACAATGCTACACCCAGATCCTGACCTGGAGCTCAAGGTCTGCTAGGACCATGGGATGGGCACTGATGATTTTGAATATTAAATGTCCTATGTCTACAAAATGGCTTTACATGGTCAGTCTGGATCTGATGAAAATAACCATAGGGTGTAGGCAGAATTATCTGGAAAGGTGAGTTTCTACACTCTCCACAAGGGTGAAAACACCTTTTAAATTGGTGCTGATGTCATTATTTTGATCATTTTAATAATTTTTCAAACATTTTATGTGCACAAATTATCTTTCAAGTTAATTAACACTTTCTTATATGGCATAATATTCTTGATCAAAGGATAAATATAGAGTAGTAAATACAGGTTATAATTAATAATGGATGCAAGGTTATTTACATTAATAAAATATGTGAAAGCCTTATGTGGAAAAAACCTAACAGCCTGAGTCAAAGCAGGTGGCTCTTGGGTGAGCTGATGCTCTGTGCTAGTGAAGCTCTGGCTTTCAACCCTTGAGCAGACGGCACATTGCCGCTGAGCTAAAGGTATCCAATGACAACTGGGATGCAAGCATAGTTCTTAACTTTAGAGCACACTGTCCAAATGCTTCTAGGCTGATGGTGTGTGCTTCAGCAGTGTGAGCATTTCACATACTAGACCTGAGTCAACAGCTATAGCTAAACAGCACCCGCCCTTTACCCATTTCATTTATCCTTTTCCATTTTTAACTGAAATATAATTACATCACCCCCTCCATTTACACATTTTAATAACACCTATTTTCTTTTTTCACTCTCTAAGAATCTTTTGAGCTAGAAATATATCATACCATCTAAAAAATTAATGAGTTTTGAATAGAATTATACCCACCTGGCTCAAACTCAAAGGGTACAAAAAAGGAATTTAGTAAAAATTCTTTTTCCAGCTTGTGTTCCCTGAGATCAAGACCTTTCCAGGGCAGGGGCTCCTCAGTGCCTTATGGGCTGCCCCACAGACACTTAATGCCCACAAGAAAGGGCACAGGCATTACATGCCCATCTCTGTTTCCTTTAACACACAGCAGGGCATTGCACCCATGCAACTGCATCTTGGATTTTCTCCATTCACATTTGATACTGTTCCTCACCAGTGCAAGACTGTTCTTATTCTTTCTGATGACCACATAATATCCATGTGGGGTACCAGAGGGGATCACATTCCATGCTATATGAGCATCGGGTGGAACAAGGCATCCAGGATGCTCACATCAGTGCTGTTTGCTTTACTACCTGCATAGCATTTGCTATCGTACTCCACCGTGCCATAAAGCAGTGATCATGACCAGTACAAGAACAGAAGGGTAACCAAGGGCGATGCCCAAAGTGACCAGGTAGGAAAATGCACCCCTGATGTGGATATCAGCGTGTATGAAGCATTTTCTTTTGCACTATTACTGATCTTTATGAGCTCTGACCGAGTCCACTGCTGGTCTTTAACACGCGACACTGAACCATTAGAGGAGAAGGGGATTTGGATTATTGTTTTCTTCAGGAATATATTGTGCAATGTGACTGCAACCAGAAGGTTAAGTTGGGGAGGGGTCCTGAATGGATGGTGACATGAAGAAATTCACTTACAACTTTAAAACAAAACCGAAAAAAAAAGTCACTGTCAGCTGGAGTATTCAAATTTACCTTTCCTGGGAGTAAGAGAATTCCAAAGGGAAGAAAAATTCCCAGCCCCTACATTTACAGTCTTTTTCTACTGTATTTTTTGCTTTAATTTTTATTTTTTTGTATCAATTTAAAAGAAAGATGGAGGTTTCACCTCCGCAAGATACCTGAGCAAATGCTTCCTTTTCCCTGTTGTTGGCTGAGGAACCCCGACACACGGCCACGGGGCGGGCCCTGGCTGCGCCTGCTGGAGCCTCCTAATTGCGAAGCCCTTACAAAGATTGAACCTGATCATTCACTGAATTGTTGAGTTGATGGGATTCGTGTAGCTGGTTATAAATTGATAATCTAAATTAATTCATTCAAGCAGAAATCGATTCTGTAGCTCCTCGAGAGCTTGTAATAACGCTCACCTCCTACTGCTCCCTGCCGTCTCTGTTTCATAAGGCTGGTCGGAAACAGCTGGATCCAGGTGACCCGCTAGCTCATTAAATCTGTTACACGTTCCTTCTGGTAAATGATATTAAGCTGAAATGTCCTAACGTTGATTTTTTTTAACTTTAATTTTATGACAGAAATAACCTAATTTGTAATACAAAATAACAATCTCCTTGGATTACTTTGCCTTGTTAAAATATTTTATGCATTTTTCATTTACACAAAGGTAATGGAAAAACACTTAAACTATCTGTTATTTAAACCACGGGAGATATGTTGCTGAAAGTCTGATAGCTGCAAAAATGATTGTCTCTTCATAGTCCTTACTTTATATCTGTAATAAAAGGCAGACAATTCAATTCATTGGTTAGTAAATAAAGTACGATAGTTTTTATTTTGTTTTCTCTGCCTTCCAAGAGCTAAAATCAGATTGCTTTTTAAATTCATTTAGAAACAGGACTCATTAGTTTCCTGCCCTCCTTCTAATCGAAAGTATCTAATGTCCATTTGGAGGCTCCCGTTTGCTTTAGCAGAAGCTGTAAGCAGGTTTTGAATCCCATCCTAAAAGATCACTTCCTGATGATTTGCTACCTAGGTCCAGAGGCTAAGAGTCGAGCTCTGTTTCCGGTACACCCGCACTGTTCAAACCAACCACCTAGCAGACTCCTAGATTCACTGCCTTTTTCCAAATAAATTTTAAAATGAAAATATTCAGCAAGCAGAGATCAAGTACTTCCTGAGTATGCTCTTTTTTTTTTTTTTTTAATCACAACCAGAAGTGGTAAGGTTTTTCTCCACTCATCAAGGGGATGAACTGAAACCTCAAATTCTTCATCTCCTCGAATGTGTTACCATTTACCCGCAGGCCAGAAGCACCATCTTCTAGCTGCACAGCTCCCACTGTCACAGTGAGGGGACCGCAGGCTGCCCATCCTACTTTCCAAGGCAGAACTATGGGAATTGGGGATCATAAACAGGCAGATGAACAGAAAATAGCACCATGGAATTCACAACCATTTTAATGCTGCACACTACATGTTTAGTGCTGAAAATGTTCTTAAATGTTTTTCTAAATATAACCCCTCGCATTGAACGCCTAGCGATTCACTCTCAAAGTTTCTATAATTTGTAACTATTTATAGCACAACAGTTAAAACCAGAATTCTAAAATATTAATAAATGACGTTACATGCCTAATGGTTAAACATGAATTTAAGAAGCACAGTCAGTGAGGGAAAGCAAGCCCCTGCTCCTCCCTGAAGCTTCTGTCTGAAGGGGGAAGGCCAGGGGCCCTGGGGAGTGGGGAGCGCGGCAGAGAGTGCTCTTCAGCACCAAAAAAGTCTTGATATGATGCCTTGTCCTGGGTCCACCAGCAAGCAAAGGCAAAGCCGAGGACTTTCTTCCGTACCTCCTGGCATACCTCTGCCCTTTCTCTTGAGAAAAAGAATGAAAACGCCAGGGACCAACTGTTTAACAACTTTAGTCCGAGAGAAAACAAAGAAAGCAGAAGAAAGGACTACAGCAGGTGGGGTGAGACAACAGCGAGCCTGGCGGGCAGCAGCACCGCGGCCTCCGCCCGGACTGCAGACGTGGACACTGCCATTCAGGGCCACTGCTACGTTCTTCTGAGAGCGCTATCCTCAGAGACCATGTCACAATCTGCCCCAAACCTTGATCTTGTCCAAGATGCAGTCCCCATTGGGTAGGTGACTATGGCCGCCACCCACGTCCCGTTTAGGACCTATCTTGCAACGTTCTCCACGATGCAGTCAAAGAGTTGCAGAAGAGAGATGGGAAAAAGTCAGAGGCAACTTCATCCTAGGATTTTGTGCCTGCTGTCTCTGGTTGCTTCTGCCAGCATCTGCCCTCAGTAGGGACTTCTCATGGGCCCCTCCCTCTCTTCTTATACCTAGACCCAAATGCCATGCCCTGTTAACCTTGTCCATAGTAATAAGTAACATTCCCTACCAACTAAAAAGCAAGACCAGCCCTGCTACCAGCATTGCAGAAGTACAGTGGCCTACACTCCGCCAGTAGCTCCTCCCTGCCAGCTGCACTGGAAGAACACTGACCATCCCACCCCTGCTTCTTAGGGATTTCCTAATAGGTAACAGCTCAGGTACCTTTGCTGCAGTTCAATAAATAGCACCTCAACATATTTGGTCTTGTTTCCTATACATCTGTAATTTCCTAATTAGAATCAATTTCAAACTGGAATTTGAAAGGGTGTACAAAGAATGCAATTACACTTTTACCTTGCTCTGTAATGTAGATATTTTAGAATCTTTCACTTATTATATGCATATATGTGTATATGTACACACACACACACACACCCTCCCTGACCCTAAACAAGATCTCACCATACAACCCAGCTTGGCATTGAATTTGCAATCCTCCTGCCTCAGCTTCCAGGGTGCTGGGATTAGACCTGCAGCACCACACCTGCCATTTTGTTTTGGGCGAGCCTCTGAGGGTATGTCGTGGAACGGCTGCATTTTCACCTACAGACGAATGCTCCTCCGGCAGCTTCCTAAGAACAGAGCTTGTCTTAGTAAGTCGCTAGTTAACTCTCAGGGAATGGAATTTAAAATCAGACAAAAGCAGAAGAGCGAGGGAGAGGAGGAGAGAGAAGAGAGTGTGGACTGCAGTCCGCAGAAACAGCACAGCACAGGATGGTGACACTCGGTGCCACAGTCTTGTCATTCAGAAAGGTCTGACAAGTCTCAAGAAGCCTGTGCTAACTGAGCCTGTCCAACCCGTAGTGTTTTCTGCTCCACAGCGCACTTCAACCAATGCGACATGCTAAGGCCACTGGGGACAGAGGTAACTGCCACCTCTTCCATGTTCTCATTCTACTCTTTACCTCCAGCTTCCCTGAATTGTTCTTATGAACCTTAGGGAAGGATGACTATGTTAAATGGAGTAAATGTAATTTAGTGAATGGGTTAATGAGTTTTGGCAAATATGAGCATGTTTGTAGTCACCGCTACCACCACCATTGCCAAAGCTTCTAGCTCCAGGGCTCTCCGCCCCAGCAGATCCCAAAGACAAAGTTTCCTATTCTGGATCATAAAACAAGCAGAAGGCAGCATGTGTGTGTGTGTCATATGCTTCTGCTCGCTTAACGTTTCTGAGATTTGTCCATGCTGCTGTCTGACTCTAGAGACTGTTTATCTACTAATCTGTCTGGGCACTGGCATCATCTTTAGCTTCTGGCTGCAGTGACCAGAGCTACTATGAACGTGATAGAAATCTTTGCCTGGACAAAGCTTTCTCTGCTCTCAGGTCAATTCCTAGAACTGCTGATTCATATGTTGGGTACTTGTTTAACTTTTAGGGTGCTGGTTTCCAACAACTGCATCATTTGACATCTCCACAGCAGCCACATCCACCCCAGATGCTCCATCTCACACCACCACTCAGCCTCCCTGCCTTGGAGAGTTGAGCTGTTCTAAAAGGTACAGGAGCAGGAGACTGAGTTTAATCTGCATTTCCCTTGTGACTGGGCTTTGGGCTGCTTGAACATCCTCTTTTATATACCGTTCCTTGTTCTTTGTCTACTGAAATTGATTTGGGTTGTACTGTGTAGATTCTGCACTGAATTCTCTGCCAGATGTGTGCACAGCACATTTTTGTCTTTGTTCTGTGGCTTTCCTTGTTTGTTTTTTTTTTTCTCTTTTTGAACAGGGCCTTCTGAAGACCAGAAGCTACCATTTCAATGATGGCCAGTAGGGTTTTGATTTTGGCTCCAGCTAAGTGTTCTTTTACAAAGTAAGCTGTGGGGCAAACCCACACTGCAGAGCTGCCTGTGCGCTTCCCTCACGGCCAGCCTCTTAGCTCTTGCATTTATTTCCACTGCCCATTCCAAGGTCAGCATTGATTAGGTTTGTGGTTGGTGTCTGCATGGATATTTAAGTAGCTTGGCACCTTTTGTCAGAAAGAGATTCTCTGGCACCTTGATAGAAAAACCAGCCAATCACAATGTGTCGGCTTATTATTATTTTTGCATCAAAACCACCCTGCTCTTACTTCTGTAGCGTCAGGCCACGTTTGTCACCGAGGAGTGACTGACCCTCCTCTCCCTTCCTCTGTCCTCACACCTGTTTCTTCCCATTCTTGTCTCTTCCTCTCAGAACTTGCTGACACTTCCAGTCCAGAACTTCAACTACACTATACTTTTCTATACATTTCATATCCCTTTAAGTAATCTGGAAAACACTGCATTTTAGGTTGTTTCCCAGTTTTGAGATTACAGAGATTGTGTTATGGTTTCTATTTTGTTCACACTTATTAAGACACTGCTGATTAGATATTGCTGTTACATTGCTTATCCTGATTCTCTGTTTTTCTCCTTTCTAGACAATTATGTTTCTCTCCGGATTATGGGTCATATTATGTACTTCTTGGCCCACTGAACATTTTATTGGGCAGCAGGTATGAACGGTGCTGAGGTTCTCTTTGGCCCCAGGGACACTTTCTTGCAGAGCAGCCTGAGTCCCCACAGGTTTATTTTTAGCTCAGAGATGACATGGATTAGGTGAAGGAGCGATGGCCCTAGCAACGACTCAGTGGGCTCAGCAATGTTACAGAAATCACTGAACATAAAACAACTTATTTCATAAATATCTATGGAAGGTTCATTAAAGGATCAATTTTTGAAACATTAAAGAACAGCCATTTTAAATTTAGTGACCAATACCGAATACTTATTGATTTTAAAGAAAAATATATGTGCATACGCCATAATGCTAATGTTCCACTTCAAACTGAAAAATGACCACCCAGGACGCCTCCTCTTCGCTGAACAAGGAACTACTTAGTAAAATTAGTTAAATTACTTAGATTTTCAGTTCTCTAAATTTTGATCCTAAAATGTTTAAATTCTTATGGTTCTATAAATCAAAGACAGCACAGAAATTTAATTTGCTCTGAATACACAACTAATCCTTTAAGATGCTGTACTACGTTAATGGAGCCCGAGTTGAAGCTATAGTGAGCTTATGGGGACGCTCACCCACTGCCTACAGATTCTGATCTCGGTTTCCCAGTCTCACGAACTAGAAGTGTCCCATGACTGTCTGAGGTGTTGTCTAACTGGATGTGTGAGGGAGCTGGAACAGAACATCACACACTGGTTTCATCCTGGTGACTGGTGATTTAGAGGCCCCTATACCTGTGGAGACCACCGACCTTTCTCGGTCACGTGCATACTGCAGACTAGCAGATACAGCAATGCTTCCACTTCTCTAGCTCAGCTGACATTTTTTTTTTAAAGGAGAATATACAACAGAAAGCCGAGTATGATGGCACACATAAACAGTCCCAGCATTTGGGAGGCGGCAGAGGCAGGAGAATCACGAGTTTCAGGTTATCTTCAACTACACACTAAATTCAAGGTTAGCCTGGTGTCCATAAAAGAAATGTTTGCAGGGCTCCACTTCACTAAGTGTGGAGGCAAGCAAACAACAAGCAGCAAGCCTCTGCCTACGTGTGAGGTCTTCTGAATACAACTCACGGGTTGGGGGTGAGCCTGTGCTTCGCTCTTGCAAGAGGAGGAGATGTGGCATTTGTGAGAGTCATGGCCAGGCTTCCTGAAAATCATCTGTGAAGCTCCAAAGGTTTGCACCCTATCAACACAGTTAGGAAGCTGTGTTGCAGATTTCAGGAAATTCTGTTAAAAGTTTTGCTTTTGAAAAATTACTTTTGTTGTCTTACACACAGTTTCAAAGGCTTAATAACATGCAGAAATGGAATATAGTGAAATATAATCTCACAGTGAATCAAATCCAGGAAGTTACAAACCAGGCACATTAAAGCTGGATGCAACAGCGTAAGCTGCTAAGTACACTGTTTGGGGATGGACTGAGGGTTCAAAGACGGGATTAACTGAAAGCTACACAGGAGGGGTTTCATTACTGTCTACTTACCATTCTGTAGCTCTCAGGTACATCATTTGATAGGATTTACTTCTCTCAACTCTACAATACCCTTGAAAACCATAGCAATAGTATGGAAGGCACTGACCAAGACTTTTCTAAAAATCTTAATTTTTGAATTTGTTAAATAATGATATATTATTTTTTAAAGTAAGTGGTTCAGGACACATCCTAACTGCTCAATAGCAGATTATTTAATTTTCAGGAAAACCTGTAGAATAATATAACTTTAATCATTAAATTCATAGACCCAACACAAAGGATAAGTAAAAATAAAAAATACAGTAACAAAATCAATACAGAAAATATCATGTTTTTGTAACAAAGAAAAATGATGTTAATAAGTAACATGCCGAGATCAAGTGTTCTGAGTACATTTCCACGTCACAACATGGCGCATCTGCAGCCCACCCAAAGGCTTCCACATCTGACCTGCCCTATGCCAGCAAAGCCCTGCTTTGGTCAAAGTCAGTAGTCTTTCATAGAGTAAATTGAACCACACAGAAAGTATTGGTTTGGTGTCAACCTATTTCATTCATGAGCTTCATCTGTGCTGCTATTTGGGCTTTCTTATATAATGATCACAACTGTTTATCAACTCATCTTTCAGTGAACTCTTTAGAAACTTGTAACTTACAGTTATCTTTAACAACACTGATATGAACCCAAAACCAAAGGTTTTAATTTTTTATTTTAGATTTATTTATTGTATGTTTATGACATACACGTCTGCTATCCACTACATGTGTGCCTGCTGCTTGCAGAGGTCAGAAGATGGTGTGGGATTTCCTGGAACTGGAATTGTAGACGGCTGGAGCTTCAGTGTGAATGTCAGACCTGAGTACTCTGTGAGAGCAAGCGCTCTTCACTTCTGAGCCCACTCTTCGGTCCCAAGGACAAGGTTTTGAGTGAATCCGTGTTTTCATTTCTTTGGGGAATATTTATAAGGAGTAAAACTGCTGGCAAATATACTATGTACATATTTAATTTCATAAGAACATGTCAAATTGTTTACCAAAGTGCCCCCACCATTTTATATTCCCACCAAAACACCTGACAATTCCAGATGGCTGTGGTGGATGATTAGCATTTGGTTCTGTCTAGCTCTAGTTAATTTGAAGGGATGGCATCTTCTTACGGCTGAGATTCATTCCCTTGACAATCAGCACACTAGGAAGCATGCTATCTACTTGCTGGACACTTGTACGCTGGTGCCGGGAACTGAACCCAGGCCCTCACTGTGTACCAGGCAAGTGTGGTACCAACGGAGCTCCATCGGCAGCCTAAGCCTTGGTCACCCTGGGGCGGATTTCCTCTTTTCATTGAGTTATGACTGGTTTCCTTGTTCAGAACTCTGAAAATTAGAACCCAATTGTTTTCGTGTAGATTCTTTTACTCTTTATTTTTTTGGTTGTTTTGAAACACAGTCTCAATAAATCTCAATGGCAGGCCTGGAACTTACTATGGATACTAGGGTTGGCTTAGAACCTAGAGAGATTTCTGTCTCAGCTAGAATTAAATATGTGTGCTACCTTGCAATTTTATTTTTATTTTACTTTTTAATAGATGTAAAACTTTCAACTCAGATGACGTTCTACTCAATTATTTTTCTTATCGTGTAGCATGTATGTTCTGTAGGTCCTAGCTAGGAAATCTCAAGCTATCCAGAGGTCAGGCAGGTTTTTTTTTTTGTTTGTTTGTTCAGTACTCCCGCTTTTAAGTTTCTGATTCATTTTTAATTATTTTTGCCAGTGATATAAAGGTCACAGCACCTCATTCCCACCTTAGGAACACAGAAATAGTCCCGAACTATCTGTTTAAAGATCAATCTTTCCTTTTAGGTACTTTGGTGACAATAGCCTGAACACAGGTGAACTGGCGCAGGTCTCTTTGTAGATTCTTCTGTACTCCACGTCTGTGTGTTTGAATTACTGCACCTAGACAGCAGCTCTTTGCTCTAGTTCCAGGCTCTCTGTGTTCTCATGCAGATCCTAGAGAGCTTATGCTGACCTCTAAAGTAGCCCAGCCCCCGAGGACTCCCCTGGGATCTGCTGGATCTAGATTCACATGGGGAGGTGAGACTGAGAAACTTGGGTCCTCCTGCTGCCAATTTTTGACTATTTTCTATTAGCTCCTGTATTTTGCAGTTTTTTATGAAGACCTTGAAACTTTTTTTAAAAATATATTCCTTATTTTTTTCTCATTTATTTCAATTATATTTTAATTTTGCTGGCTACTTTTTCTCAGCCTTTAATTGGCCACAGGAACTCCAGACAGGTGGCACAACTGTCCTCCCAGAGTTCCCGCTGTGACGCTCTTTTCTTCAAGGATTCCATTTCTATCGCTGGAACATGACTAGTGGAGGAATGCTGTGTGTGACGTTTCTGCCAACATAGCTTTCTCTGTAACACAAACTGAGCGCTCACCGCACACCTGAAATCACAGCTTCTGACTTCCTGATCACTAGGGAGATGATTGCTAACAATGACTTTTCCCATTTTCCTGTTGTTGCTTTAAAAATCTGACAAGATTTCCCAGATGGTGCAATCATCAGTCACGGGGGCTACGCACGTAGCATGATCTTTAGGATGATGCTGACGTCATATCATCACACACTTTCTAAGCAGCAGCAGCAGCAGCAGCAATGACTTTCCAGTGTACATGTATTTTAGGCATATGAGTTTCTGATATCATTATCTGAAACTAAACTAATTAAACTAGAGATTTAATCTGTTCTTAAAAGAGACATTCAGCCAAAATACTTGACATTTAGTTTATAATTACAACGAAAAGTATTTTTTTTAGCCAATGTCCTTCAACAGATAAATAGAAAATGAAAATGTGGCACTTATACACACTGGAATACTATTCAGCTACAAGGAAAAATGAAATCCTGAACTTTGTAGGTAAATGGATGGAGCTAGAAAAGATCATATTGCAGGAGGTAACCCAGACCCAGAAAGACAAACACCACATTCTTTTCGTGTGTGCTTCCTGGATCCCAGACTTCAGACATGAGTAAACAATGCAGAGTAGCAACAGAAAGCAGCGGAGCTGACCTGAGGGTTGGGGAGGGATGGGGGGGGGTAGCATAACACATCCTATATGAAGGAGGAAACACAAAATGGGAAAGGTGACTCCAACCGGGTCGAAGGGGAGGGGATCAACAGAGAAGGGAAAGGAGGGACAGATAACAGCAAAGTGGTCTGATAAAGCTAAAATGAACCATTATTTCATAGTTACCTAAAATGATACCTAACATATGCACAGGCAAGTGTGTGCACGCGTGTGTGCACACGCGTGTGTGGTATCTTAAATGAAGTTGTGTCACTTGAGCAGACAATAGTCTCCATAAGAACCATAAACTAGCAAAATCCCCAGTACCAGGCATGAGAAACCTCCTTGTAAGTGGTTATTAGGTTAGTTCAAGTAACTCTCTATATAATACATAGGCTAATAGTATTTCCTTTAGTTGCTATCAGAGGTTGAAGGTAGAAACCTATTTGCCCAAAACTCCTCACACTTGACAGAGGGTGATTTCAGTTGGATCTAAATAGAAAGCTTCCTTCTTGAATTCTAACTTCCATAGTACCAGATGGTAATATACAAGCTGTCAAGGGAGGAAATCAATTAGTAGTCCTACCTAGCTGTGACACCTATGAACCACAATGACCACAATGGAAAATATCTGTTAAGGTATACTAGTGGAACTCACATATTGGTGGTAAGCAACAGCTGTCTAATTGAATTAAGGCCCACTCAACAAGAGGGAAATCATGCCTGGTACGAGAAAGCTAACCAATTATTCAGGGCTTGTGAGGTCATGAATCTTAAAGGAGAATCAACTACTGCTACTTTACTAGACCAGCACAATCCCTAATTACATTTAAACCTTATCTTTATAGCCACAGATACATGTAGCTATCATTCTGCAATGAAGAAACTTCTCTTTGCAGCAAACAGAGAGGAAATGGACTCAGAAGAAGAGACCAACAGCTTGTGGGAAACCCTGCCCTGATGGATACATCCGTAGCATAGCTCCTTCATCTATGGCTCAGGGAGCACCACAGAAGAGGGGACAGAAATATTCTAAGACTAGCACGGAGTCTGCAGTGAGACTCTCTCTGAAGAACAGCTAAATAAAGACACTATCAACAGAGAGTGCAGATTCAGAAAGTGAAAAGAAAATCTCAGGATCACACCCTAGACAAAAAACCAATTTCTGTTCAGAGAGGGAGAATTAGCCTCTTTCAGGGATGAGTCCCCTACTTGGTTGTCCAATACAAAGTAGTCAGTCCTGAAACCATATACAAATAACAAAAACTGACTCAGTAGGTTGTATTTATATATTGGTGCATCCATCCATCCATCCATCCATCCATCCACCCACCCACCCATCCACCCATCCACCCACCCACCCACCCACCCACCCACCCACCCACCCATCCATCCATCCATCCATCCATCCATCCATCCATCCATCCATCCATTTTCCCCTCTATCTTTATCTAACAATAGTAACAAAAGAAAAAGAAACTATCAAAATTTGACAGTGGTGGGGCATGGGAGTGGCTATAGACGGGACATGGCGGTGGCTATGGGGGGAAGGGGATGTGGTGTGATTATATTTTAGGAAAAATGTATCGAAAATAAAAAGCTTAAAATTGTCTTTATGTAATATGTCATGTGTTTTTATACACTTTATGTAAGACTTACAATATACTATAAACCCTAAATATTTTAAGGATACTGTTTGACACAATGTTGCATATAATTTCTTATTAATCTGTACTGGTACATTAGAGAATGCATTAAAACCTTACTTGTTCCTCCTTTCTTTTGTGGAAATAAATAAAGCAATAGGAAAAGTAAACCAACAAAGATGTATTCTTATCTACAATATACAGGGCAACAGATACACATCATTTACAAAATCCTCTAAAACAGGTTGGGTGTGTACATGTACATCCTAATCTACAGTTTAAGAACTAAGGAAAATATGAACTTATTCCCAGTTGTCTGTATCTACTGCAAAGGAATCTGATCTGAGGCTTCTTATCCTGAGAGTGAAAAGGTAGAGCTATTTTTTAAAGACACATTGCACTGCAAACCAGCAAGCTAAAGGACTGTGGGAGAGAATGAAGGGCTTCCATTCAACAGCAATGGCTTAGCTCTTTCATATGTTCATATACTCAGTAATTTATAAAGAACAGTTTATTATACTATGTTTCTCAAGAAATAGGATTGACAGTATTTAGTTTTAGCACTCAAATTTTAGTTTGGTTAAAACTCTTAATTTGATAGTAATATCTTCTCAATATGACATTTCAAAACTTAATCTCTGGTAACAGGGTAGATGCTACAGCAGGATGTTTCCAACTAAGGTTTTCTGGTAAGCTCTGAGCATCCAGAAGTATGTTACATATTTCCACTGAGAGGCCATGCTCATATCTACTTTACATAAACTAAGCTGTAGTAAAAGACCATGTGATCACACCAGATTGCATTTATGTTGAAAAGTTTATAAACTAATGTCTGTGTTATGGTGAAACCACCATCAACCAGGGCACTTCTGAAAGCACTTTTGAGTGGCAATCAGACACATGTTATCTTGTGGCAGCAGCAATGCCATGTGCTCCTATGGGATGCTGTGGCTCCAATCAGCTTTACAGTCTATTCTAACATGACTATCAATCAGTCAGGAAGAACTGATTTTCCTTTTACTAAGAAGAAAACAAGTTAAAATAGATAAACACATCAGTTCATAATCCTGTGGTTGGGTTGAAATGGAACTTGGACAGAAGTGTGGAAGTCCTGCGCCCACTGGCTAGAATATCTAGTCTGGGGTTCCGAAGGGCATGAGCCCCCTACTTTTCTTCACCAGTAAGCTCTGTAAACCTAAACCAACAGCCAGGACTGGTTAGGTTGTGTCCTTGTCTGACCAAGGTGAACAGCTCCAGCCAACATGGAGTGCGAGGAATTTCACAGCTCTTTCACCTTTCACTCCCTTCCGAAAGCGCCATGGAAGGGAACACAGAGCCGCTGAGTTCCCAGGCTGATGATAGGATTTTAGAAGGTGAGCTTCCTTCTTCCTTTGTTCGCTTTCTCAAAGACAACAAGAATTCAAGGGCCTGTCATTAGCAGGAACCCACAGCACCAAGACTTGTTCTTACTGCTGCTCTCGACCAGCAAACAGATGCCTTCAAATTTCTCTCATTTACTTAACACTATTATGAGGGAAAGGGATGAATGAATATCATTCAGGACTTGTTTACATGAGTTTAAAATATTAAGAGTCTTTGGAAAGTTGATTCATGAAAGTTTTTTTCCGTTTTATTTTCTGTGTAAATTAATTCAGATTACTGAAAGATGAGCAACATTTATCTAATTTTTCTTCTGAGTTTTGTTGCTGATTGAATATACTAAAATCTAAAGAAAAATTTTAAGAAGTGAAAACTACCAGACTAATGATCAAGGTAAAATGTTATACAGGTTGATTTAAATTATAGCAGTAATGGACAAAATTTATACATTAATATATGATCTAATTAGAATAGTGCTAAAATATTGACAATTTGGGTTGTTAATGTATCACTGCATATACTAGGAAAGGTAGCTGACGGCTGAAGATAAAATTAAATAATATTCTAGAAATGTTGTGACAGATTTTTCTAAGCTATGCTAAGGAGTTGTAATGAACGAATCGACCTTTAGGAGGTGAACAATTGAGCATCCATTCATGATCAGGTGGTCACCTCGGGTACTCAGGTGTTCTCAGTGTCAGGAAAACAGAGTACCAAGAGTCATGGAACTACCAAGCAGCGACTCAACAGGAAAATGTCCCCACTGCGCTACGGTCTCTAAAGCTGGCTTGGTCTGCGAAAACACTATGTATGAGTCATGAGAAATCACATGCAGCAGCAGCTTTAGGCCAATTCAGCGACAGGAAAGGTGAACAAGAGAATTTCAGAGCTAGAAAGTAAGTTTCCCGGAAATAACAATGAACAGGGTGGATGAGTTTCTTTAGAAGGGGGAAAAAGGCCTAATTCATCAATTAAAAATGATACTGAACAAAAATGACAGAACTCATCAGAGATAAAATTTCTTTTCGATTTTACATAATTTGGAACCACTAGAGACATATTTAATTTACCATTTTGGAACAAAACTTCAATGTCTGCTTGCAAGATGCTGAAATATTTTTACTGTTCTAGTTGCTGTATGAGGGAGACAGCAAACACAGGTGGGGCCTATAAAGACGGGGAGAAAAATCTTGGAGATGTCCTGCCACATCCCCATCACCAGGCACCATGGAGCCGCACAAGGGCAAGGTGTTCCACCTGTACTGTGTGGCCTCCAGTGACTGCGGGGAACCCAACATGGCTGTGCCTAGGCCAACACCACCCCAGAAAAAGCTAAGATTAGTGGACTAAAATGATTACTGGTAATCACCTGCATTAATTGCTTAGTGTTCATTATCGTTTGACAGGAAGTGAGTCGGTTTGCTACTGGGCACTGGTATCTGAGTAGATGCCGGCTTTAATGATAGCTTCTGAGGTCTGTTTGCCTCAGCACTTATGCGGGAAAGTTTAGCAGGGATCCTCACACCATTACAAATCAAGACACAGGGAAATTGCAAAAGAAGAAGACTAAGACAGTATTATGAATGGCAGGCAGGTGGACAGTCAGCCTGAACAGGTACCTGCAAATGTCCAGCACCTACTTTCCCTGAGATACAGCCTGCAAAGAAAGCCATCAGAAAGACCACAGGTCATTCTGTGTGTCTGAACTCCCAGTTTTAGTCCACAGAAAGAATGGGAAATGGACAACTGTGCTGTTTTAGAGTTCAGTTACAAAGCCACTAAATCCTAAAAGTCTCATACCAGCACTGGCTAAGTTTTGATTTTATGTGGTATATATCTTAGGGAACATTTATGGCCAATGTTTATAGCTTTTATAGCTTAAGGCAAAGTGAAGTTGTAGCTGGAAAATAATCCACATGTGAAATAAAACCATCCTGCTCAGCTCTCTCAGACCCAAGTCAACTCAAGCATGGGGTGCCTGACTTGCCTGGACTCCTCTCCTCCTCCAGAGCCAACCGCCCGACCGGCTCCAGCTCCAGGGGAAACTCTTGTAGCAATGCTGTGACCATCTTGGAAGTACCTGAGTCCATCACTGGACTTGGCATCCATCCCTGCAATATGCTGTTCGAGCACACGGCAGAAGCGTGCTAGCTCTGTCGACACAGAAACAACAATGAGCTTCTTGCTCTTCTCCATCTGGGACACACCTGGACTGAGACTGAGTGACGGCATGACCGCAAAGGCTAGCTCTCCTGCTCAGGAGCAGAAAGCACCTCTGGGCTGTGCAGGGCCCGTGTGGCTTTAGTCCTGACATCACGGTTTCTCCTGAAGGGCATTCAGACATTGCCTCCATTGATACCTGCTGCTGCTGAACAGGCCCATAGCCTGCACGTGCTACTAGGGTTCAAGTCCCCAGAGACCTCCCTTCTTCTCATCCCTATGATGAACTCTTAACAACGCTAGAACAAGAGTCTGATACTGATGTCATCTGCCATATGGTACTCTGGAATTACAGATGCTCAGAGCCTGAAACCACAGCCTTAGAGCAAGCTGTGTCTGGGTTACTGAAGCCATAGCAGCTCCTCCTCCACTCCAGTCTTCCATCACTCTGGCGCTATTAGATTTCAGCACATCTACCCTAGATCCACAGCATTTGGGTTCCTCCCCTTTCCAGGTTACCCAGTTACATCTTGGATCCTCCTGCAATTGAGGTTTCTCCTCCAGCTAGGCCTCTCACCCTCATGACCCTTCCCAAATATGGATTCTCTTCAATTGTGCCTTCTTCCCATCACAGAAGCCGTGCTGGCTTCTCTACATGCTGGATATTTTAGAAAATAAATTTTTCAAAATATTTTTGGTTAATGTATGCTTTAAAAACACTTTTAAATTTTATTTCCTTACTTATTTCTTATACTTCTGGAGATCAAACCAAAGCCTTGCCCGTACTAGGGGATTGCTCTGCTTCTCTTCTCTGTCTAGGGTCTTGCTATGTAGTCCTGGCTGGCCTAGAAATTGCTATATAGACAGACCGGCCTTGGATTCAGAGACCCATTGGTATCTTAAATGTCTTCACCCTGTTTGGCCTTTAAGGCAATAAATTCTCAGGTAAAATAACTGTAATGGTTTCGAATAGATCTCCTTACACTGGAAAGCAACATCCTTTTTTTTTTTTAAGGGAGAAAAACAAAAGTCAGAAATTTAGCCCTCAGTGTTGTGTCTAAGGTCTCTCAAAAGTGGGGAAAAGAAAGAAAAGAAAAAAAGGCTCTTGATAAAAACAACTTCCATTTTAACGCCAGTTACTGTGCAATCTTTAACAAGGAATTTACTTGGAGTTTTCAAAGAATTCGAGTGTTAAAATCTTCTTTCCGGTTCCACGGGACCCCTCCCTGCCTCCACTGCTACCGCCCTTTTGTCTCCTGGGTCCTGGGAAGACCAGCTATCCCTGCTGCAGTGCTGAGGAGTTCTACCCAGAGAGGTGAGTGGGTGCTCACCTGGGCGGCCAGCCTGTCCAGGAAGAGAGCACAGCCCCTCCCCCCTCAGCTTCTGCGGCAGGGTCTTCGGTGTTCCACAGGACCCCTCCCTGCCCCCACTGCTGCTGGCCCTTTCGTCTCCTGGGTCCTGGGAAGACCAGCCATCCCTGCTGCAGGGCTGAGGAGTTCTACCCAGAGAGTGCTGAGGAGCTCTATCCAGAAAGTGCTGAGGAGTTTCATCTAGAGTGGAGGAGATGGGCAGGCGCCAATGCAAGAATTCCTCCAACAACCTGAAAGGCAACATGACATCTCCAGAATCCAGGGAGCACGAAACTAGAAGAATTGAACACCCTACTCCAGAAGAAATAGAAGAAATCGACTCTAAGCGGATCTATATGAAAATAATAGAGGAACTCAAACAGGAGGTGAAAACCTGCCATAAAGAAATGGAAGATAAGTATAACAAAAAGATTGAGGAAATGAGTAAAGAAATGAAAGAGAAATATACCAAAAAGTTTGAAGAAATGAGTAAATCCGTAAATGAAATTCTGGGAAACCAAGAAAAAAACAATCAAACAGGTAATGGAAACAGTTCAAGATTTGAAAACTGAAATGGAGTCAATGAAGAAATCACAAACCGAGGGCCGGCTGGCTATGGAAAATCCAGGTAAACGAACTGAGACTTCAGAAACAAGCATAACCAACAGAATACAAGACATAGAAGAAAGAATCTCAGACTCTGAGGACACCATAGAGAAATTAAATGCTCTGACCAAAGAAAACAGGAAATCCAACAAATTCTCATCACAAAACATTCAGGAACTGTGGGACACAATAAAAAAACCAAATCTAAGAATAATAGAAACTGAAGAAGGAGAAGAATTGCAGATCAAGGGTCCAGAAAACATATCCAACAAAATTATAGAAGAAAATTTCTCCAACCTAAAGAATGATATCCCTATGAAGGTTCAAGAAGCATACAGAACACCGAATAGACTGGATCAAAAAAAAAATCACCTCGCCATATAATAATCAAAACACAAAACAGTCAGATAAAAGAAAGAATATTAAGAGCTGCAAAGGATAAAGATCAAGTACCTTATAAAGGTAAACCTATCAGACTTACACCAGACTTCTCTATGGAAACCATGAAAGCCAGAAGGTCCTGGATAGAGGTACTACAGAAACTAAGAGACCATGGATGCAAGCCCAGACTACTATACCCAGCCAAGCTATCGTTCACTATCAACGGAGAAAATAAAATATTCCAGGATAAAAACAAATTTAAGCAATACGTAGTGATAAATCCAGTCTTACAGAAAGTATTAGAAGGAAAATCACAACCCAAGGAATCCAACATTCCCAACACTGCCTACAATAACTCAGACATCTAGCGAACCTTCACAAGTACAACTCAAAGAAGGAAAACACATACACTCTACTACCCAAAAAAATGACCGGAGTCAACAACCACTGGTCATTAATATCACTTAATATCAATGGACTCAATTCACCTATAAAAAGGCACAGACTTAGAGATTGGATACGAAAACAGGATCCAACATTCTGCTGTTTACAAGAAACACACCTCAACCACAAAGACAGACACCTACTCAGAGTAAAGGGCTGGGAAAAGGTTTTCCAAGCAAACGGACCTAAGAAACAAGCAGGTGTGGCCATTCTAATATCTAACAAAGTTGACTTCAAACTAAAATCTATCAGAAGAGATAGAAATGGACATTTCATACTCATAACAGGAACAATTCATCAGGAGGAAGTCTCAATCCTGAATATCTATGCCCCTAATACAAAGGCACCCACTTATGTAAAAGAAACACTTCTAGAACTCAAGGCAGTCATCAAACCACACACACTAATAGTAGGAGACTTCAACATACCTCTCTCACAAATGGACAGATGAACCAGACAGAAACCCAACAGAGAAATAAGAGAATTATTGGAGGTATTGAATCAAATGGACTTAACAGATATCTATAGAACATTCCACCCAAATAGGAAAGAATATACCTTCTTCTCTGCAGCCCATGGAACCTTCTCAAAAACTGACCACATACTTGGTAACAAAGCAAACTTCCACAGATAAAAAAAAAAAAATATTAGTAACCACCTGTGTCTCGTCAGATCACCATGGATTAAAGTTAGTATTCAACAACAATGCTACCCCCAGGAAGCCATCAAACTCATGGAAGTTGAACTGTCAACTATTAAATCACCCCTGGGTCAAGGAAGAAATAAAGAAATAAATTAAAGTTTTCCTTGAATTTAATGAAAATAAAGACACAACATACTCAAACCTATGGGACACTATGAAAGCAGTGCTAAGAGGAAAGTTCATAGCACTAAGTGCCTAATTAAAGAAAACGGAGAAAGCACACATTGGAGACTTAACAGCACACTTGAAAGCTCTAGAAAAAAAAGAAGCTGATTCACCCAGGAGGAGTAGAAGACTGGAAATAATCAAACTGAGGGCTGAATTCAACAAAATAGAAACACAGAAAACAATCCAAAGAATCAATCAAACAAAAAGCTGGTTCTTGGAGAAAATCAACAAGATCGACAAACCCCTATCCAAACTAATCAAACGGCAGAGAGAGAACAT
This sequence comes from Myodes glareolus, assembly GCF_982192425.1. Taxonomy (NCBI): domain Eukaryota; kingdom Metazoa; phylum Chordata; class Mammalia; order Rodentia; family Cricetidae; genus Myodes; species Myodes glareolus. Next base: position 4,947,570 of record NC_142038.1, on the reverse strand, counting down.
GCAAATTAATAAGATCAGAAATGAAAAGGGGGACATAACCACAGACACAGAGGAAATTCAGAGAATCATTAGATCTTACTACAAAAGCCTGTATGCCACAAAGCTGGAAAATGTAAAAGAAATGGACATCTTTTTAGATAAGTACCATATTCCAAAGTTGAACCAAGAACAGGTGAACAATCTAAATAGACCTGTTAGTCGTGAAGAATTCGAAGCTATTATCAAAAATCTCCCTACCAAAAAAAGCCCAGGACCAGATGGTTTCAATGCAGAATTCTACCAGAACTTCCAGGAAGAGCTAATACCTATACTCCTTAATGTATTCCATAATATAGAAACAGAAAAGTCATTGCCAAACTCCTTTTATGAATCTACAGTTACCCTGATACCAAAACCATACAAAGACATAACCACGAAAGAGAATTACAGGCCAATCGCACTCATGAACATCGACGCGAAAATTCTCAAGAAAATACTGGCAAACTGAATCCAAGAACACATTAGAAAAATTATCCATTATGATCAAGTAGGCTTCATCCCAGAGATGCAGGGCTGGTTCAACATACACAAATCTATCAATGTAATCCATCATATAAATAAACTGAAAGAAAAAAACCATATGATCATTTCATTGGATGCTGAAAAAGCATTTGACAAGATTCAACACCCATTTATGATAAAGGTGTTGGAGAGACTGGGGATACAAGGATCAGACCTAAATATAATAAAGGCAATATACAGCAAGCCGACAGCTAACATCAAATTGAATGGAGAGAAACTCAAAGCCTTTCCACTAAAATCAGGAACACGGCAAGGCTGTCCACTCTCTCCATACCTCTTCAATATAGTGCTTGAAGTTCTAGCAATAGCAATAAGACAACATAAGGAGATCAAGGGGATTCGAATTGGAAAGGATGAAGTTAAACTTTCGTTATTTGCTGACGATATGATAGTGTACATAAGCGACCCTAAAAACTCTACCAAAGAACTCCTACAGCTGATAAACACCTTTAGTAATGTGGCAGGATACAAGATCAACTCCAAAAAATCAGTGGCCCTCCTATACACAAAGGATAAAGAAGCAGAGAGGGAAATAAGAGAAACATCACCTTTCACGATAGCCACAAATAGCATAAAATATCTTGGGGTTACTCTAACCAAGGAAGTGAAAGACCTATTTGACAAGAACTTTAAGTCTTTGAAGAAAGACATTGAGGAGGATACCAGAAAATGGAAAGACCTCCCCTGCTCTTGGATTGGAAGAATCAACATAGTAAAAATGGCAATTCTACCAAAAGCAATCTATAGATTCAATGCAATCCCCATCAAAATCCCATCAAACTTCTTCGCAGACCTTGAGAGAATAATAATCAAGTTTATATGGCAAAACAAAAAACCCAGGATAGCCAAAACAATCTTATACAATAAAGGAACTTCTGGAGGCATTACCATCTCTGACTTCAAACTCTATTACAGAGCTACAGTATTGAAAACAGCTTGGTATTGGCCTAAGAACAGAGAAGTCGACCTATGGAATCGAATAGAAGACCCGGATATTAACCCACAAACCTATGAACACCTAATATTCGACAAGGGAGCTAAAGGTATACAATGGAAGAAGGAAAGCATCTTTAACAAATGGTGCTGGCATAACTGGATGTCAACCTGTAGAAGAATGAAAGTAGATCCATATCTATCACCATGCACAAAACTCAAGTCCAAATGGATTAAAGACATCAACATTAATCTGTCCACTTTGAACCTGATAGAAGAGAAAGTGGGAAGTAGTCTTCAAGATATAGGTACAGGAGGCCACTTCCTAAGTAGAACCCCAGTAGCACAGACAATAAGAGAAACAATGAATAAATGGGACCTGCTGAAACTGAGAAGCTTCTGTAAGGCAAAGGACACTGTCAGTAAGACAAAAAGGCTACCTTCCGACTGGGAGAAGATCTTCACCAACCCCTCATCAGACAAAGGTCTGATCTCCAAAATATACAAAGAACTCAAGAAACTAGACACTAAATCTCTAATTAACCCAATTAAATAATGGGGTACTGAACTGAACAGAGAATTCACAACAGATGAACTTCGAATGGCCAGAAGATACTTAAGGACATGCTCAACCTCCTTAGCGATCAGGGAAATGCAAATCAAAATCACTTTGAGATACCATCTTACACCTGTCAGAATAGCTAAACTCAAAAACCCCAATGATAGCCTATGCTGGAGAGGATGCGGAGTGAGGGGAACACTCATCCATTGTTGGTGGGAATGCAAACTTGTGCAGCCACTGTGGAAATCAGTGTGGTGGTTTCTCAGGAAACTGGGAGTCAACCTCCCCCAGGATCCAGCAATTCCACTCTTGGGAATATACCCAAGAAATGCCTACTATCATACTACAAAAGTATTTGTTCAACTATGTTCATAGCTGCACTATTTGTAATAGCCAGAACCTGGAAACAACCTAGGTGCCCCTCAACAGAAGAATGGTTAAAAAAGGTGTGGAACATATACACATTAGAGTTCTACTCAGCGGTAAAAAACAATGACATCTTGAATTTTGCATGCAAATGAATTGAAATAGAAAATGCTTTACTGAGTGAGGTAACCCAGACCCAAAAAGAGGAATATGGTATGTATTCACTCATAAGTGGATTCTAGCCATAGTTAAAGGTCTGTGGGTCTATAATTTGTGATCCTAGAGAATGTAAATAAGAAGGTGAACCTGAAGAAAATCATATAGTTATCCTCCTGGATATTAGAACTAGGCAAGATTGCCAGGCAAACTTGGGTGCATGGGGGGTGGGGAGGTGGAAGTAGGGGAAGATGGTTAGGGAGAGGGGAGAAGGGGAGGATTGGGGATGGCTTGGGGGAAAGGGAGGGGGGAGGGAGGAAGGATGGTTCTGGGAGCAGGGAAGTTTATATCTCAACTAAGGGAGCCATTTTAGGGTTTGCAAGAGACTTGATTCTGGAGGGGTTCCCAGGCCCAAGGAGAGGTCCCCAGATTGTACTCTGGGCAGCAGAGGAGAGGGTGCCTGAACTGGCCTTGGCCCATAACCATACTGACGAATATTTTGCATGTCACCACAGAACCTTCATATGGCGATAGATGGAGATAGAGACAGAGACACATATTGGAACACTGGACTTAACTCCCTGGGTCCAAATGAGAAGCAGAGGGAGGGAGATCGTGAGCAAGGAAAGCAAAATCAGAGGGGGCCTTCATCCGACGATGGATGGAGATAGGGACGGAGACCCACATTGGAGCACTGGAAGTCGGGACCGCGAGGGGTGCGTTCGCCCACTGATACAAGGGGACTGATCGAATGAGAGCTCACCAAGGCCAGCTGGACTGGGACTGAACGAGCATTTGATCAAATCGGATTCTCTGAATGTGGCTGACATGGGGCTGACTGAGCCCCCGAGGTCCAAATGAAGACTGAGAAGCCATTGACAATGGCACTGGGTCTTGTTTCGCCTGCATGGACTGGCTTTTTGGGATCCTGGCCTGTTTGGATGCTCACCTTCCTGGACCTGGAGGGAGGGGGGGAGGAACTTGGATTCCCCACAGGACAGGAAACCCTGACTGCTCTTGGGAATGGTGAGGGAGGAGGAGAGGGAGTGGGGGGAGCGGGAGGGTATTGGGAGGAGGGGAGGAAGTGGAAAGAGTGTTTTCGGATACTTGAATAAACAAACAAACAAACAAAAAAATCTTTCCTTCAAAATAAAGGGAAAGATATTTATCAACAGTGATAGTAGGTTTTATAAAAGCATCAAACCCAGCCTTTTATTAAAACCTGTCATTTTAACGACATACAATCACAGTTTTTTCTTTGTGGTTTGTGGTGGTTTGAATAAGAGGCTCATCTCTTTGAATGTTCAGTCATCATGGAGAGGCACTACTTGGGATGGATTGGAAGGTGTGGCCTTGTTGGAGGAAGTGTGTCACTAGAGTGGGCTTTGAGGTTTCATAAGCTCAAGTCAGACCTGGTCTCTTTTCCTGCTGCCTGTGGATCTGGATGTAGGACTCCCAGCTACTTCTCCAATACCATGTCTGTTTGTATGCTGCCACGCTCCCCACCATGATGATGAGGGACTAAACCTTCAGCGACCTCAGAAACTCTAAGCAAGCTCCAATTAAATATTCTCCTTTTTTCATCCATGCCACCCCAACTTAAGACTCTCATACACCCCGTATCACCCAATCTACCAGTCTTTGATAAATGTGGTCTTCGGTTCTCCTTTCTTACACAGACCCGCCCCCTAGTCTGAAGGTGCTGCTCTCTCTCATGGACAACCTCCCGAAAAGCGCACAGACCTGCCTGCTAGTTTGACCCTATCACTTATCAATGAAAGCAAGCTTGCCTGTATGTCAGTGTTTCTCAGATTCCCTTAATCACAGCAGTAACATCTTTCTGCCATGCATCTAGTCATGAAGTCCCAACCTTCAGACATGGAATGGCTCCCTACTGTACTGCTTCCATCAAAGCTGAGACCATTTAAAACAGACCCAAGGTGTTCTTCTGCCAGTGCTCCCCTCCTCGGCTCTGAAGTTCTATGTGATCTCACCGGCTCCATGTGGGTATCCAATCTGCTTACAATATTTTAAGGAGCAAGTCTTTGATCCAACTCAATTCCCACTCAATTCAGTATCATCAGGCCCATGAAGACTTTCTGACATGCCATCTACATTGTAAGATATGATTTTATAAGAACAAAAAAATATATAGAAAGACAATAAGTCATAAGCATAGTCAAGAAATAGTTAAAGCTTGAACAAGTATTTTGAATTTAAGACTATAGAAAAACAGTAATGTTTAGAGTACATAAGACAAATTTATATTAAAAGAACAAAATAACATTAAAAATATGAAAAATTTAAAAAATGAAATCCAAACTTCAATAAACAAAGAATTTAGATTCAAGAAAAACAAAAAAAACCAAAACAAAACCAACTAAAATGGCAATTTGCTTCAAGTCAGACTAGAACAAACCTTAGATCATTGATGTCTCAACTAAGAGGATCTAGAGAAAAGCATGGCATTCTCCTCATCTGTGACTCTACTTTCTACCGTGTCAATTATCCCTGCAGTTCAGAAATACTAAATGGGAAATTTTAGGCAAACATTTCCTTCTGATTAAGTTCCGTCTGTGCAATATGCTACACCCTCTTAGGAAGCGTTTCTTTAGGACGGCCAGCGCATACACTGTATGGACTGCCTTCCATTCATCACCTGGTGGCTGCCTTGTCAAACTGTCTGGCAGTATGGGACTAAATACTCTGTTCAAGTAACCTTTACTTTACAGTGGCCTCAAGGCACAGGATTTGAATACTTCAACAAGAAACCATAAGTGGTTCCTTTGAGGGAAAAGGTGAAAGTTCTTACATAAAGAAGGGGGGAAATCATCTCCTGGGATTGCTGAGATCTACAGCAAACATATTTTCTATTTGTGAAATTGTGAAGAAGGAAAAAGAAATGTGTGTTAGTTTTGCTGTCACACTTCAAGCTGCAAAAGAAACAATTACCAAGTGTGGTAACGGGACAGCCAAGACATAAAAGGCATTAGATTATAGGGTTTGGCATCACCCAGAACCATAAATATAATGAGGGTCTCGGGCTGTACCCCTAGGATGACGAAACATGACTGGACTGTGAAGTGTTGGGAATTTCAGCGAGCTAACCGATAGCACTCCTACATGTCTCAAACACCCGTGGGGCATGACAGCACCCGAGGTGACTGGCTTTAGGCTAAAAAAATCTATGCTCTATGGTCAATTATATGCTTGCAAGATTAATATTTCTCTTAATAATCAATTAATATATCTTTAGATTCAAATTCAAGGTAGGAATTCAAATGACCATCTCCATGAGAAATAGGTTTAAGACACTCCACTGGAAGGTCTTCTGACTCACACAAGAAGGAGTAGCTGTGGAAGGTCACCTTCAGCCTGCTTTCCTACGGTTTCCTTGCAAAGCCATCTCTACCATCTGGCCAGCGTGTGTGGGTGCAGCCTGGAGATCCAGCAGGCCCATTCGCATGGAGAGCTGGTTCTAAACTCTGTACCATCATGAGGCTTCTGAGCTGAGAGGAGAGAGTTGGCTGAATCTGATTGAGACCAGTTAAGTTGATGACTAGCTCCTAGCAATTTTACTTTGTTTTGAAACCAACAAGCACTCATGTTAAGAGCTACCATCAGTATCACACAGGCCAGCAGCAAAGCCACCAAAAACATCAGCACGCAGCAGCAAATTAAACAGATACAAACACAGTGCTTCAGATAAAGGTGCTAACTGCCTAAATGGTTAAAATTCACACTACACGAGACAACCTTTTACTTTCTGCCTGTCCAGTCTGTACTGCTCCTTAGGGAGCCCCACGGTCTATGTGTTATGCTAGCACATAGACGGGGTGGGGGGGAGCTCAGAGGTTTGCTTGTCAGTAGATGTGTTGTGCTCTAAGGGAGGAGGGAGAAATTCTCAATATACTTAATCTACCAGTTCTAAATAATCTGATGTCCCATATCAGAAACCCACATGACATGACATGACACGTGGCAGGATGCAAGTGTGGCTGTCTGCTCGAACAGAAGCGCCTGGGCTCCGTAGGAGAACGCAGAGCTCTGAAGGGCTCCATGGGTTTTGGAGGGAGACTATGCTGAGAGCTCCTGGCAGAACACGGCAAGACAGCATGTCAGATTTTATACTCTGCAGACATCGACAACAAGTGATACCGTGTAGTCAACGGCTGTTAAATTACCTGTGAAGGGTTACTGGCAGGCCCAAATGTTTTTCTCATTGTTTATTTAGTTCCTAAAGCTCTTGGTCTTTGTGCTGATTGCCCTAACTGACAGCACAGGAAATCTGGACTTTGTAAACAGGGCAGTGCTCTATTGAATTACAGGTCGCAGGTCTGTAATCAACCTGTAGGGTTGAACCTGTACAGAGAAATTCTTGCCTTGAAGAACAAAGGAGATTAATCTAAGCAAACACCAGAGCTATAAATAAAATTATAAAATAGATGAATCTGGAAGATGGGCAGAGGGGCAAAAGGATCTCAGTAAGACAGAAATGAGCATACTACTGACGATAAGAAAAATGCAGTTATTTTCTGACTACAAAAGAATTTCTTGAGACTTGGGGTGTGTCAACCTGGAAGGAGAATGTGAGGGACTCTAGTTCCATGAACAGCAGCCTCACACAGACACGATTCAGTTGTGACTACCTTAAGAATGGCTAGCACCAGCCACTTTGGAAATCAGTGTGGAGGTTTCTCAGGAAACTGGGAGTCAACCTCCCTCAGGACCCAGCAATTCCTCTCTTGGGAATATACCCTAGAGATGCCCAAACATACTACAAAAGCGTTTGTTCAACTATGTTCATAGCAGCACTATTTGTAATAGCCAGAACCTGGAAACAGCCTAGGTGCCCCTCAATAGAAGAATGGTTAAAAAAGGTGTGGAACATATACACATTAGAGTTTTACTCAGCGGTAAAAAATAATGACATCTTGAATTTTGCATGCAAATGGATGGACATAGAAAACGCTTTACTGAGTGAGGTAAGCCAGACCCAAAAAGAGGAACACGGTATGTATTCACTCATAAGTGGATTCTAACCATAATTAAAGGTCTTTGAGCCTATTATTCGTGATCCTAGAGAAGCTAAATAAGAAGACGAACCTGATGAAGATTATTTACCTATCCGCCAGGAGGTAGGAAATAGTCAAGAGTCCCAGGTAACCTTGGGTGCGTGGGGGGGGGGGTGGGAGGGTTGATGGAAGGGGAGAGGGTTAGAGAGAAGGGAGTAGGGGAGGAATGGAGAAAGCTCGGTTGACCGGGATGGGGGGAAGGGAGGAAGGATGAATGTGGGATCAGGGAAGAATATATTTCAACTAAGGGAGTCATATTAGAGTTTACAGGAAACTTGATTATATATGGGATCCCAGGTCCAAGGAGAGATCCCCAGATTGTTCTCTGGACAGAGGAGGGGGTGCCTGAACCGGCCTTGGCCCGTGACCATACTGATGAATATTTTGCTTATCACCATAGATCCCTCATCTGGCATTGGATGACGATACAGATGGAGGCCCGCGTTGGAGCACCGAACTGAGCCCCCCAAGATCCAAACGAGGAGCAAAAGGAGGAAGAAAATGACGAAGGACTGCGAGGGATACTATCACCCACTGATACAAGGGGTCGGATCTAATGAGAGTTTACCAAGGCCAGATGGACTGTGACTGAACGAGCATGTGATCCAACCAAATTCTCTGAATGTGGCCGGATTTTCTGAATGTGGCTGGCCTGCAGTCTTTCCGAGAAGCCATTGACAATGACACTGGGACTGGTTTCCTCTGCATATACTGGATTTTTGGGATCCAGTCTGTTTGGATGCTCACCTTCCTGGACCTGGAGTGAGGGGGGAGGAACTTGGACTTCCCACAGGGCAGGAGACCCTGACTTCCCTAGGGGACAAAGAGGGAGGAGGAGAGGGAGGGGGGGAGTGGGAGGGCGTTGGGAGGAGGGGCGTAAATGGAAACTTTTTATAATTTAATAAAATTACAAAAAAAAAAAGAATGGCTAGCACCAGACTTACACTTGTGTAGTAGATATTTTATGTAGTTGTTAATTAAAATATATAAATAAAATACAAATAAATAAAAATATATAAATAAAAAGGTAGTCCCTGAGTTAGCTGAATGGGAAAATATATTGGCGCTAGGAGAAAGGTCTCCATCACCACAATTATGGGCTTTTCTGCAGCACTACACATAACACGCAGTAGCAAAACAACCTTACTCAGGAGTTCAGAATGCGTCAGTGCCCTGCTAGGCACCAGCTCATCTGACCAGCACTTGCTACAACAGAAGCATAAGCTATCACACTATTATGCCCCAAAGAACTCCTTTCGCAGGTTGGAATTAGAAAACCAAGGTTTCATTAATATACTCATTCATGTTGATTCTTTTAGGCTCTTATTTCGAACTCAGATTTAATCTACAGATAAATGGTAGGATCTATAAGCTATTTTCCCCTTAGGTGTATTTCAGAAAGTGTGAATTATAATTTAATAAAATTATAAACATAAATACAAAGTACTACCAGTGAGTGTTTACTTTATTCTTGCATCTTTTATTTCAAGGCTGAAACAGAGCTTTATTAAACAATGAATGTTTTTATAAATGACCTTCAATCACTCGTAAGTACAATCCTCACAAACAGTCGCTCTCCAAGCCTACTTGACTATAAGATACATCTTCCACAAGATAGCATATGCTTAGATAACACTATTTCAAGCAACTCAGATATATATACCACAAGATATTTAAATGCCTAAGCACAACATATGGGAAACTATATAGTGCTCACAGAGCAAAGAGCTACTGTACAACCCAATGTGCTGTGTTATAGTCAGACTCATGTGGGTAATATATTGCCATAATTCTGCTTCAATTAAAAGCGTATTTCAGCAGAAGCCCAGGATGTCGGGTATATGTATTTCAATAATGCCAGCTTACAAATCTGCTTATGTTAAATGTACATTACTCAGATGGGTTCAGAATTATGCTTTACATAAATAAAGACTGAGCATATTAAGACAAAATCTCGCATAGTCGAAGCATATATTAATGGAACAATGCCAGAAACTGCTGGCAGTTCCATACATTGTGCATAAAAAAAAATCAGCAAATCAGTATAAGATTTCACTAATACTTTCACTCGAAACTGTTTCTCATTCTTGTCCTTCCAACAGTGGAACGAAGTAAGCACCGAGCAAAAGACCCCGTGTCTTATAAACTTCACTCTACATAGTATATACAGAAGAGGTAACTTAGGAATTATGAAGGCCATGTTTTACCTTACATTTGGAAATGACACCATCAGAAACACAGAACTATGCCTAGGCAGTCTTAAATTAGTACCGCACCTGATGCTCCCTCCACTCTGTATGTCCATGTAAAGGGCACTGAATTTTTAGAACAAATACCAACCACAATATCAGTAGCCCTTACTATGTGCACTGCAATGAATGGTACCTACAGGTATAAATATGGCTTCTGTAATTCCAAGGTCCCAAGCTAAGACAGTTACACATTGAGCATGATTAACATAGTCTGGTAAAGTTGCCTGGAGTAATGTGATACTTAGGAAAAAAGATGTCATTACAACTCACCTTCAAACAATATCGATTGTTTAAGTCCTTTAGTTGGAAAACTGTGTTACAGTAGCCCTACCAAACTAATGGTCAATATTTTCTGACTTATTTTCTTATGATATCAACATCATTTAGTTAATACCATGAAGCTAGAGATGTCTAAAAGGATATTCAAGTACTAATGCCAGCTCAAGGTACCTCCAACAGGGATGCTTTAGAGAAACTGTATATTGGCTGGTAGCCTCACTACAGACAAGACTGAAAGATATCAACAAAAAAAATTAGGACACTTGATGCTGGTCACCAAAGGACTGCTACTTCTTACGTATATCTTACATAGTTTTCTATTTTCAAAATTATTACCTGTGATGACAAGCTAAAATTCTCACACTATTAAATGTGGTTCTTAAGTCATGTAGTTACTACGAACAATCTCATCACAAGAGGATGAAGAAGAGCCAACACGTCTGAAGGTTCTAAACTGGGCACCAACAGCTGTAAGCCTGGTGTGCACAATGTATTACACAAGCAACAACTAAGATGCTCTACTAAGTCATATGCTCCAAAATCAAACCTCAGTGTAAAAATGCCCAGATAAGTCATGGAAGGCAAGAAATGGGCTGGCCAGAAAGCCCTTCTGTTCTCTCAGTCAATCAACAGAGTTCAGTGGGAAACCCAGTCACCTCAGAAAAACCGAGAAAACTGAAATAAGTTGCAAAAGCATATAAAAAACTTAGGCAATATTCTAACTACAGTTCAGAAAAATTAGGCTCCATGTTTCAATGAAGTAACTATCTGTGAAGATAAAAATCCAAATATGACTAGAAATGCAGATCAGGCAAAATATTTGGCATACAATCATACTGAGAGCACAGAGAGTCACAATGTGATTGATAAGAAAATTGTCTGATGCCAGTATCAAGACTAATCCCATATTAAAGTAAATTGATAGGATTTTTAATGCAAGTATTATAAAAATGTTTTCAACAAAATTGTACATCTTCTTGAGACATATATAAGTAATTCTCAGCTAAGAAAAAGAGGTTACAAAAGAGAAAATAAAAATTACAGAACTGAAAAATACAATAAAAGATTTACAGACTTACAGACTGGGCTCAGTAGCTGGGGAAAGAACAGAAGGACATCTGGCTGTCATGAAGAAAGAAAGAGATCTTGAGGGACAGGAGCAAAATCCAGACGAATATCAGAATAAGAAAAGAAAGATGGGAGAATTTAAAATTATTTAAAGAAATAAAAGGTGAAAACATTCAAATTTGATGAAAGACCTATTCCTACAGATCAAGAAGCTAAGTGAACCTGGAAGAAAAAAAAAACTGAAAAGAAATTCACATGAAGACACATTATAATTAAACTCTTGAAAAACAAAGGCGAAGGGAAACTCATGATGTCAGCCAGAACGAGATGACACACTCCCTACTGGGGAACCCAGTTGACACGAAAGCAGACTTCTCATCAGAAGCCAGGAGGCACAAGGGACACTGGGTCTTATCTGGTGCCTCAAGAGAATCACTGCCATCAAGACTTCCATGTCTGGCAGAAGTGTCTTTCAGGATTGAAAAGGAAATAGAAATACTCTAGAAAAAAAGTGCTTGCTGTCAGATTCAGTCCAACCCCCGGCTTAAAGGGAGACAGGAAGAAGCAAGCAGAAACAGGCTCCAGAACAAGGCTGTCACCGAGGAAAGAGGACAGGAAGAGCAAAGCATGGCTGCCACTGTCTCCTTCCTCATAAGCTGGGGCAACCAAATGTTCTTCTACAGGCAACACACAGTGCTCATCTACTGAGTTCACAAGGGCAAGTGTTCTCAACAGAAGTTCTAGGCAGTAATTCTAGCTAGGACTGGGACGACACTCTGCTTCCCAGAAGAACCTTCTGTTAACACAAGGTTGGAGGGCAGCTACCCACAATGCTCACACCTCTGTGTAGTGTGAGGGTTGGCTTGTTGGGGTTTCTGTCCCGCCTGATACCCCACAGCCGGCATTCCAAAGAAAATAAAACAGAGTCTACATTAGGTTATAAACTGATTGGCCCATTGGTTCAGGCTTCTTGTTAACTCTTATAGCTTATATTAACCCATTATTCTGATCTATGTTAGCCATACGGCTTGATACCTTTTTCAGCTGTCAGCTCACATGTTGCTTCTTCGGTGATCTGGGCAGGAATGGCAGAGGGAGCTTCCTGCTGACCAGAATATTCCTGTTCTCATCGCCCTGCCTCTACTTCCTGTCTGGTCGACCCACCTATACTTCGTGCCTGGCCAATCAGCGTTTTAATAAAATACATGATTGACAGAATACAGATAATTCTCCTGCACCACCTCTGCTTCTTCAAAGGAACAAGCCAATTCCCACTGGAAAAAGATACTTAGCTTATCTGCAACTTGGTGTCCCCCATAATGATGCAATTTTTGTGATAGTTTTCCTTTTATAAAAATATTTTAAAATAAAACTGGTCAAAATATGAGTGGCAAAATGTTAACTATTCCAACATCACTAAATTATAAGCCATCTGAGATTACAAATCCTAGCATAAATACAATAATACTATTTAAAAGTCAGACAAAAAGCAAATTATAGAAAACTGTTCTACCATTTAACAGTTCTGTTTTTCTGTTTTTTGTTTTTTTTTTTTTTTGAGACAGGGTTTCTCTGTAGCTTTGGAGCTTGTCCTGGAACTAGCTCTTGTAGATCAGGCTGGCCTCGAACTTATAGAGATCTACCTGCCTCTGCCTCCTGAGTGCTGGGATTAAGGCTATGCACCACCACTGCCCACTGCCCAGCCCAATTAACAGTTCTTGCTGGGAAGTTTTAAGACTACTATATTAGAGAGATGTTTATAGTAAATTAGCTTCCAGAATCATGCAAAATACTCAAAATATTTTTATATATGTTGCCTATATGTAAAAATATCTATTTAAAAAGAACTTGAGCAATCATATTGGACCTGTACCATGGCAGAAAGTCTGTCTGAAACTGTTACCGGGCAGATCCAGTGACATTCGCTGTGTTGGCTTGAATGATAAATGCCCCCATATGGACATCTGGTCCTTAGTCACTGGCACTATTTGGGGAAGTTATGGAACCTTTAGAAGGCGGAGCTTCCCTAGAAGAAGCACACGACTGTAGATAGGCTTTGAGGGTGTAAGCCTCATCTCACTCCCTGCACACACACACTCTCTCTCCTTCCATCAGCAGACTCTGTTCCCACTGCCATGCCACTGTGCCATGAGGATGCCATCCCTTTGTAACCATAAACTAAGGCCTTTCTTCCTTAGGCTGCGTTTGCTCATGGTATTTGATCACGGCAATGGCCGAGCATTACGGCCGGCACATGCACCAGCAGCTACATGTACCAGGACGCAGGATGAGGAGAGTGACTGCTTCCGACACTGTCAACAGACCACAGGAAAACACCTCACTGGCTTCCATGCTCTCTCTCCCAGACCTTAAAGGATGAAAAATCAGTTATTACTGGAGCAAATGATTTAATTTTTGCATGGTATCATTCTAAAATGATGAAAATTGATTAAACTCATCCCCTCCTTCAGGGTTTCTTGAATGCAGTGTGCATCACACCTCGGGGAGTTACGTCAAAGCCTGGACACGTTCTGCTGGTGTGGGAAGTGGGCTCAGTGGCAGTAGCTCGTAACCTTAGACAGTCAGGAGGCTGAGGAACGAGGGTTCTGAGTTTCAGATCAGCCTGGGTAACATGGTAAGACCCAATTAGAAAAACAAAAGTATAAAAATAAAATTATACTTTCCTTGTCTAATGGTAAACGTTTCAGTAAGCCTTTATTAAAAAAGAATAAAAGTTCATCTTTGAAGATGAAAGACAAATTAAAGAAAAGGCAGCTGGGTTTACAAAGGGCTCAGAGAAGGAAGAGTGGCAACTGGAGGCCTGTGTGGGCTGGAGCTCAGTGTGCATGACACCATGACGAGCAGCCGCCGCCCAGGTACAGAATGGGTATCTGTGATAAGGAGACGCTAGCCAGGAAATGAAGCACCAGTAGTCTTTATCACCAGCTAGTTCATACAGCAGATCCCTCACCCACGTGGACCTTCTAAAACGTTACAGGAGGAGCGGAACAGGCACTCTCTGAGGAAGGTAAGGCAACCCCTCAAAGCGCGCTGTCTTGGAACTCTAGACAGGAATATCACTTCCAGTCTATACTACTTTCTTGTCCACATTGTTTTCTGCTTCCAATCACTAGCTTAAACAACCCAGACCAAATGCACGCTTGCTCCATGTCACAGCTGCTCCCTGACGAGCACGCCTCACTATCGCTACATGAGCTGTAGCTAGCTGTGTCATGCCTGCTAAACATACTATCATGGCATGCTTCAGCACGAGCACGGTGCACACAGTGTTCACACGCCACACTGGATGAACGGTGAAGTAACTAAAGGAATTAATTCATCAAGGTAACTGCACAACTATAATTTGTCTTAAAGGCATAAAATACAGTTAGAGAAGAGAGGTGCAGAGATGTTAGCTTAAGCGGCTGCACACAACAGTGAACAGGCAGTTCAAACCTTATCATCTCAGAGCACACAGCGACTTAGCAGCAGGGTTTGTGCTGTTAGCAGACATGGGCACCAAGTTGGGGTTCACAGTCTGAGATCAACAAGGACAAGATGAAGGCTGCCAAAGGAAATACTTCCCACAATGGTGACAGACGGGAGTCCCCGGGGACGATGGCATAGCATTACTGCCCACAACCGTAGGAGTCTCACTGCTGGGATCTGCAGTTTGCCTTGAGGCTTCCCATATGTATTGCAAATGGTGGACACTTGAATGAAGGACCTACACTTCTACTATGGATCTGCGTGGGAAAGAACTAGGGACAAGGACGTAAGAAAGCACTATGCGCAACTTGTGAATGAATTCAACTGCACTAAACGTGTGTGTGTGTGAGAGAGAGAGAGAAAGAGAGAAAGGAGAGACAGAGAGCTCAACATGGGGATAGGTACTGGTGAAGGATGGCAGTGTGGGACTCTTGGAGCTGCAGTTGTAAGGCCGAGCAAGCAGCCTTGCATAATGCTGGGAACTGAACTTGCGCCCCTGCAAGAGTGCATCAAGTTTTCATGCAGGGCCATGTGATACTATCTATGCCAGGGTCGTGGGCAGCTTTGGAAAGAGGTGAAAGCAGATTCAGCAGGCAAACAAAAAGTTTTGCTGGGAGTTAGAGATCCTAACAAAAATATTGTCGGCAATGACGAGATTCCAGTGATTTTCCTGGCTTTCACCAGCCCTTGATCTAAGTGATTACCAAGACTATGTTGTCCCCACACTGATGGCAAACCAATGCAGGGAGCTCTTGTATTGGCAGTCCTCTAATGGCTTCTCACTAGAGTCAGAAGAGAACACTCTGCCTCCTCCCACCCCCTTTCTGTCCCATACCCTTTCTATTTTGGGGAAGCCTGGTTTGTCCGTGATCGCTGCCCTGACCACACCCCATTTCACTCTAGTTTGCCAGCCGCCCTTGGCCAGCCAGACCCACTCCTCCTTGGTAGTCCACAGGTAGGGAGTTGGAAAGGTTCTCTTGACACATGTTCACACATCTAGACTTTATGTCACACAGATGTTTGCTCACGAAATAATTTTCTTAGTTTTTTGAGAGACAAGATATGTCTATTAGTTTGATGGTGATAGTTTCAAGGGTTTCTTATACTCAGGTGAAAACAAACTAGTATAAACGTTAAACAGATGGTCTTTATTATATGTCCTTATTCCTAAGAACCTGTTTCCTTCCATGATTCTCTTAGATCTCCTCAACCTTGTATGAGTAATGGAGTTTGGATGCTCGGCTACCTCCCTTTCAGGCGAGCTGTTGTATTTCTTGTTCTACTGGACAGCCAACCATGAGGTGTACTGAATGGTGTCCAGCTCATTACCAGTGTTTTGAAGACAGAAGTCTTCAGAGTCCCGGCCGGTGGCTACTCAATTTGGCAGACCCATGAGTAAGATTGGGTCAGTCCTGAGCTAAGGTCCTGCTTCTAAGGTCCAGGGCACCACTGCCCTGGCAGTTAAGATCAGGAAAGAGAAACAGCATGCATATTGAGAACTATGGTGTGCCCTACAAAAAGTTCAAGTGTGGCTAGATTTGCTACCACCATATCTAGTTCTTTATTTTTAATGAGCTGGTAGCAGCGCAATGACCAGATATTTTCTTCTCTCTGGGAAGACATCTCACTAAAATGTTAGTTTCTTTATATGTGGAAGGATTAATTTTTGAAGAGTGAAAGCAGGAAAAAGCCCTTTTCAATTTGTTGTTATAGTCTAGATAGCTAGAAGTCTGGACAATTCATTAGGATGGGAACATTAACTGTACCTCCATTGAGTTGAGCCTGGATCACTATTAGCTATGTACTTCTGAGCTGTCTCAATGCCTTCTTTCCCTGTTAACTAACATGAGACATTTCCAAGTATTACTATGTTTTGGTTCCTTTCTTCCTTTCCTTCCTATTAGATGTAGAGTTGTCCTACTCTCAATTATACTTGTATTTCTATCACTAACTAAAAAATAAAAAGGATACTTAAAGTTTCTTCATTTCTTTCTTCTACACCACCCTCTCCTTCTTCTGTAGTACTGGGAATTGAAGTTTTGCCTCTGGGTCTCTTTTTACTTTTGATTTCGAGATAGACCGTGACCTTGCTCTGTGGTCCAGGCTTGTCTTGCTTGGCTGTCTCATCCTTCTGTCTCAGCATCCTGAGCAGTTCGGATCATGGACTTGTGTTGCTAAGGCTGGCAGGAGCATTAACTTCTGATTTTAGGAAGGACACCTGGCTTTGAAAATGAGAAACTATAAAGAAAATCATGAATCACAGGTAACAGTTTAGATTAAAACTTCATATAAAGGTGGTCTTAATATTGACCAGAAACAGATCCACATATTCAGCAAATAATAGAGGAAATGGGAAAAAAGAAAGCTATACATTGAAAGAATGGAACATCTTAAAGATTTCTTGGAAGTTAAAAACTAAGGGAAATCAGGATGGTGATCAAGAAGAAATATCAAGACAATGATGCAGACAGTCAATCAGTAGGAAAACATGATGACATCAGGAAGCGTGGTCTATGGTGGCTTACTGCAGGTTTGCCCATTCCCCAAAGCTCCGTATACATAGAAACTCAGCCAAATGAACTCAGGAGCCAAGCTGACTAAGACTGAGTATTCAGAATCCAGGGGCAGAGAGGACAGAGGGTGCAGCCTGGCCCATATCACATTGGCCTTACTTATTCCTGCCTATTGCCTTGTGAGAATCCCAACTGCTTACAAATGACTGGGGCCAGTGAATATTTCCTGCTCGGCTCGATTCAAATGTCCATAGCATTAAAGAGAATAAAAATCTGGGTAAGTTTGGATGCTTCGAGCCACCTGGGAATCCCAGTTGCTATGTGTTCTTAACAAAGAGGTGACAGGGACTCTTGGGCACTGAGCTGCTACTGGAGGGAGGAGGGAAGATTATTACTCCTTTTTTTTTTCATTGCAGCCCTTAATATGTGCCATTTCAGACTCAAGAATGGGGGGCTGGATGTGAAAATATTAAAATTGGTATTGTGCTAGCAAATTTCAGTATAGACAATCAATTCAGGCCCAGCAAAGGCAGTGGTAAAAGGTCAAAACAAAATCATTAAAGAAGTTTCTAAAGCTTCTAGAAGCCTCATTAAAACCATATCCTGCTAAAACTATGAAAGCCCTTGAGAGTCAGGTGAGAGAGCAGGAAGTCCGCGCTCAGAGTATTCCCATTAGCAAAAAAATGGGAGATTGCCCTGGGTTCTGAGAGCTGATTCCAAAGCTTCTTAATACACAGAAAAGAGAAAGAATTAAGCACTCCAAGACACTCTCATGAAAATGGAGCCAATGCTGCCATGATGTTTTATACAGGGTCCAAAGCAAACGGAATCTCTGTAACTGTGAGTGAAGGGTTATGATCTCACACAAGATCTCAAAGCCTGCTTCTTCCCTGGTTGAGCACCAAACGGCATTTCCCTCTGAGCTGGTGCTGGTTACGCCCCAGCGAGAAACCTGAGTGAAGCTCACAGTTTTAAGGGGCTCTAATCTCTAAATAAATAGCAGAAAAAAAGAAAACCATTGTCACTACCCACTGAGTTCCACCTTCTTGGCTATTTTAAACAATGTGAACACAGAGAAGGAACATACAGATGAGTCAATGGAACCACTGTTGACTTGTTCTATGCTGCCATGTAAAGAGATTTCTGTAATTTAGGAAGAGGGGGTTGGAATACATGCTGTGCATGTATGTGGTCATCAGTCTCAAGTACTGCTTGGGTGCCACAGCATCCTGAAGCTGTACATTGTTGGGACTAATGAGTCCTGGCCTTCAGCTGCTCTTCCTTGTCTTGAGCCTTCTAATGGAAGTAACTAAAAGCTGTGCTTTGCCTAGAGGATCAGAGGATGGAATTTTCACCTGTTGGCCATTGACTGCAGTGTATTTAAGCCTCCATGGTGCTATTAAAAGGGGCTTTTTGGTACCGGTGATTGAAGGTCTGTTTGTCAGTCTGTCTCTGCGTGAGTATTCTCAACCTCCAGCCCCTTTTCCGGAGCTCGCGAACTGGGGTCTAGCGCATAGAGCACAGACTGGGGCCCGCAGTGTGCGGCAGTACATCTATGAGGTCATCAACCATGAGCACTACTTGGGTACCACAGCATCCTGAAGATGACTCTGGGCAATCTTTTCCTAGGTTGCTATTTTGTGGAGTATCTATGAAGCTGTGGTTAGTATTTCTTGTTCAACTTACACTATAAGACTAGTTCGTTTTTTTGCTCAGATGGCCTTCAATTGTTCTTGGGATAAAAATATTAGCCATAACCATGGGCAGTTCAGTCTTTCTCATTTTTGGGATACGGAGTAATAATATTCTAATTTTCTGAGGGAGAATTCAATGGGCTATGCCAAAGACATCAAGTATGCCTCTCCTTCCTGAATAGGGCTGTGCATCCGAGTGCATGGCTTGTGTTAGCCCTGTTTCAGGCTACAATAACAGATGTCCAAGAACAGTCACGTGATGTTTTCAATGAGAGGGGTAAAAACACAGCTATCTATAGCTGAGGTCATGATCTCTTATAAAACATAATGCAACTTAAGTATTCAGATTTTGTTTTTATATACTTAATTTTAACAATATCTGTCTGTCTGTATGTATGTTAACACATTTATGTATTCTGAGGTATTGGGAATCAACTCTAGGGCCTTGTACATGTTACACTACCAGGTATTACGTTAGTCTTCTTAACCTGGGAATCCACACACTCTCCACAAAGCCGCTTTTGAAGAGCACAGGTGCCGGGCAGGAGCTTTGCTTTCCTCATAGTCTTGGAGAAAACACATAAGTAAGTAAAGAGGTTAGGAGGATCAGATGAAAATTTACACATTTTGGTAGGACCTATCACACCAGAGTCAGCGAGCTCATTTTTAATGTTTAGTCTGTTTATTTCATATTCCTCGAAAGTTAATCAAAGAGAGGGTAAGACGTTCCCTTCAACCTGCTGATGTCAGCAGTGGTTCCCAGAGGTCCCGGCTCCTCCCCAATAGAGAAGCCTTCGCTAAGGATGGTGCCTCTGCTGCCACAGCAGCCATACCCCTCTCTAGGTTTCTGATTTCACACACGTGCCGAGGGGAAAGGCACTGACAGAAGACACCATAAATGGGCTCTCCTGCACTGCTGCTGATTCTGCTATTAGTCACGTAATTCTATCTGTAGATTTATTCCACTTCTTTCCCTTCTGCTCTAAGAAATCAGCACAGTAGCCAGCCAGACTCCACTCACTGTTCTCCGCTTTCCTTGTTGCTACTGCTTTCCTCTCCTTTGCTTCCCGCTCAGTGATCTGCATACTAACACCTTAACAAATCCATTATTTCTTCTGAATTTCTGACTTGAATCTTGATTCTGATCCGACTCTAACTGCTGCTTCCTGTGCTCTTCAGCTCTCCTTCCATGTGCTCGTCCTGTGCTGACCCACGCTAGCGACATACGTGTTTATACATGTTTATACAAGCTTTAAGTCCCTGATGTTCTTGTAAACATGTCTTCTCCTTTCCAAACCTGAGCTTGAAATTCCTTAGGTTTGATAATATATGGGTGCAATGACGGTGGATTAAATAAAAAATTTAAATTTAAAATTTAAATTTATTTTGAGAAATACACATAAAATATTTCCAAGTAACATGTGAAAGTGACACATTAATTTGTCATTGTTGGGATTTCAGTGCTTCTTGTATAGCAAGTGACAACAAGTACAATAATAATGCTGACAGTGTTGTCTACAACAGCGTCGGCTCCAGACACAAGATTTCTGTCCGAGCGGATAGTCAGCTCAAGGCCAGTAATCTGGACATATTTTACAAATAAAGCATGTAATCTGAGTAATGAAGACACATGTATGTGAATTTAATAATGAATGGCAAGTTACACAAAACACCTGCAAAGTATGGTTTTCTTGTTAAATGAAAATTAAATAAAAACCCTAAAGAAACCACTAGGCAAGAGTCCCATTCAAGAACATTAATGGACAAAGGCTTATGAAAAGAATCGTCTCCTTGGTAAAGTCACAGAAGCTGATGGAAGCTGCAGCCAGAAAAGAATGCTGCATTCTTCAAGAAAATAATACTTTCTTTAAAAGTAATCGGCAATTCACACTTCTGACAGGGCTCTCTCTGCTGCTGCCCAGGAGCCAAGAGTGCTGGATTCTGTCCTCAGCCCTGGACTTAATTATTTTACCTCTCAGGCACACTCTCTCTGACCCTCGGGTTTGCGGCTGTGAATTTACAGCATGTTTCTGGTTTTTTGTGTCTTTTTTTTTTTTAAAAGAAAATAAAGAGAAGTTGAAAGGTCCTAAGAGCTGAGAAAGAAAGGAGAGGAAGGACAAACAAAAGAGATGGGGGCAGAGCTCACGGGGAGTTAAGGAGCGCCTGGTCAGGTTCCTCCACGGGCACCGCCTATATCTGTACAGGTGTCTTTTCATGGTGGAGCCAGGATGACCTGGTGGTGGCCCAGATCCAGACATGGGGATTGCTGGGTCACCAAAGTGCACTCTGCCAGAGAGTGGAGGAGGCTGACACTCCATACTCTACTGGGTGGCACTCCATGTGCACCTTGCTTCTGGAGCCGGACTGAGCTTCCACTCCCTTCATAGCCGATGCCATTCCACCGCGCACCCTACACTACAAACTGTATATGCTCTGTTAACCCAGCTCTGCAACAAACGATGTTCTGAAATTCCTACACAAGCTGCAGTTCAGAAAACAGCTCAGCTGAAGTGGCCATGGAAAATGGAAGGACCTTGGACCTTTCTTGACAGTAATTTTAATTTTGCCAGGTCATATAGAACCAATAATGATTTCAGCTAAAATTAGGCAACACAGCTCACTGGCAAGGGAGACGTGAGAGCAGAAGCTACACAGAGGGAGCGCCTCGTCTAAGAGCCAGGGAGCTACTCTTGTCCTCTCCAAGATTAAAAAATGACAGGGACAGAGAGCCACCGCAGCCTTCTCCAGGGTGACCTGCTTCAAGTCAGACAGATGAACACAGGACAGTCAGCCTTCTCTTCGAGGAGCAAAACAAAAGCTTTTTGTTTTATTTATTTATTTTTTGTAATTAAGAAAAAAAAAGAAACCAAAACACAATTATTTGAGAGCTGTAATGGTATATTAACTAAAATCTCTTACTTCATATTTTTAAGCATTTTTTTAATTCATGAAGAATTCATTAAAAACATACTTTAAAACTCCAGATCTCAGAGTCAACACAGATTATGTTTTCAAGGATAAAGGTTATGAACTGCCACATCATTATTTCCTAGGACATTTTGTTCTTCCTGTCATTTTCATGTTTTGACTGTTTTTTATCTGTCATATTTATGCTGAGTTTCTCAAATTTAACTTTGAATTTAAGTAAATCACTGACATCACAGTGAACTTTCAGATTTAATCCAAGAAAAGAAAACAAAAGCATATAAATTATTACAACACAAGCAACGTTTTTCAATTACAATTTAAAAACATGCTTCATTTAAAATTAATATATATATATGTTAATAAGCAAATGAAGCAATTCAAAATGGATTAAAATATTTTCTTTGTGGTGACCTGAAAAGCTTCAGAGCTCACAGACAACTTTGAAGGCAGTGGATCTGATTACTAAATAACAATCCATAGGACTTGCTTTATTTACTCTGGGGGCAGAGCAGAGAATAAATTCCATTGTTATTAGAATCATGTAGCTTTCCTGACTGTAACACTAACTATTACTTTAAGAAATCTGAAAAACCCATGCAGTCATCTTGTTATTCACAAAGTTCAAGGGTCTCTCCATTAGGGTAAATATTTGGGGCAGTTCTTTCTCCTGTTTCCATTTTAGCATAAAACCCTTTTCTTACACATGAAATGTATGCTTTTCTGTTGTGTACACCTAGACACCAAAGCTTAAGTATAGGATTTAATCAATCAAATAAAGCCATCTTCCCACAACAGTCACTACCTTAGGGAATAGCTAATTTGGAGGTGAGGATGTGAGAGATGTTAAGGCCTGGCTGTGGCAGCTCCATGGAATTTAGAAATGACGTGGGGTGTTAAGAAATACTGTCAGTTGTCAGCTACTGGTTTTGGTGGACAGTGAAGCAGCCAGCCTGGCGGTCACGGAGTTGTGAAATCCAGGTTCTTGCTCTGAAGTGAAAACACTAGTGAGATTCAGCACCCTGAAGGTCCCAGGGAAAGACTGTTTCAAATCACTACATGATTAGTATGAGATCTTGCTGGATTAAGAAGGGAGAAAAGAGAAAGTTCAATAACAAACTCATTACAGTTCAATAACAAACTACATCTGACAGACACTAAGGAAGAAAAATTAGATAATATTGTAAATAAATCAACAATAACATTTTATACTGTGAAGAGTTTAAACATTGTGGTCCAGAAATTTCTGGAGTCTTCTCGTTGTTTTCAAATTTAGAATATATAGATATCAAAATGGTATTGGAGGAAAGAACAGTTTTCGAAGAAACAGACATTTCTTTCAAGAAACAAAAACTCAGCACAGGTTGCTTGACTAAACAAAATTGGAAAATGGGAGGCAGACAAGATAGTTTCAAAACAGCTGATCTGACAATCTATTTTGCTGCTGTTCAAGGAGAGAGGGAGAGGGAGGGAAATAGGAAGAAGGGAGAAAGGGAAGGAGAGAGGGGGGGGAGAGGGGGAGAAAGAAAGAGGGAGAAGGAGGCCAAGAGACAGGGTGAGAGGGAAAGACAGGGAGAGAAAAAAATGTGTGAACACATGCTTTCAATATTAAAATTTTCATTAAATTTCAAATATAGGTTAAATGTTTTAATTTAATCCACATAAACTATAGAATCTTAAAGGCAAAGAAACTTCTATGTACTTTAGGTATAAAAATAAGGAATAAATTGTCTTATTTTGCTAGTTAATTGCTGGATGCTTACTTTTCAAACTAAGTAATGTAAATTATATGTATATCTAAGAAAGCAAAGGCACAGCAGGCTTCATGCTGCTCACACTGAGGGTGAACGAGGGACTGCATTCTTGTTGAGTGCAATACAGGTGGAGATCAATTAAACAAAGAAGCAAACAAGCAGTATGCAATCATAATTTTAATCCCAATCTGCAACTAGAGAAAGAACTCAAGATTCTAGGCAGGGAGATACTTTTCGCCTTGCATAGTTTTGAACAGTGGTGTGGCACTCAAACTGTTTCTTTAAAACTCCTTTAAACAAAACGTAGGCGTCCCCTTCTTCACTAATTATATACTCGGCTGTTCCAGAAACAAACCCCTTATGGCTCCTCATTGCAGCGACCACGGCTCGGACATCTCTGCAGATCAATAGCACACGTTAAGTGAAGAAGAGGCCAATGTGACGAGGGCTGTTTGCAAAGCAAGGGGGTTTAGCTTCCACGTGCTGTTTTGGGTTTCCCATGAAAACATTACACACAAGTCTTGGCTGGGGTAGGTACACTTTCAGAGCTTTTTGAATCAAGCTAGGTATCTGTTATTATTAAAGTCTAGCATATTGGCACGGCTTATAATACTATTGGATGTGTACCCTGCAATTTTACAGATTCCATTGCTGGTGGCCATACATTTTTGATAGCAAAACTACACTGGTTGTAGCACCATGAAAATCAATAAATATTAACCTTCTCCGACACTTTGCACATGGATGCTTTATCAACTGCTGTCAGGTAATAGAACAACCAGTGATGAACTGCATTTCTCAGCTAAGGAATCCAGAACAAATTAGAAATCAATGTAGATTAACAGGCTTTTTAATAACAAATTCATCTACAGAAGTTATTTGCTATAAAAAGAAACAGAGGCTACGCAGCTTTATAATGAGTGGGTGCCCACGTACTCAAAACCGAATACGACACATAGCTGCAGGCTTCACACATGTAACTGCATGGATGCTAAGCATCTGCCTTTGAACTTTGGTAACATGCTGGTATCAGGCCAGCTTCCCATCTTTCTACATCCTTCTGGATGAGGGACACGGTATCCAGCATCACTCTGTGGTTTTCTAACTAAAGGGAAAATTGTTGAGTAGAATGGGTGTCACTTGTCTCTAGAATTTCTCCAAATCACTGCAGTGATGATGATGATGATGATGATGATGATGATGATGATGATGAAAAATTTTAACTACAGTCCCATGTTGCTCCCAGGAACACTGGAACACTGACCTGTGCCTTAAATTTTGTTCTCAGAAAGGGAATGGCTGTTAAGTATGGGACTTTAAGAATCCTCATATTAATAGTTGGATTCTAGTTATATCATATTGAAAATAATTTTGCTTTCCCCAAGCCTGGATTTGTGCTTCAAATGAATCAATCAACTGATGAGATCAACAAACAGGCATGAGAACATGAACCTGGATCCTTAGCACCCACATTAAAAACTGCTTGTGGCAGTGTGAACCTGTAATTCCAGCATTTGGGAGGTAGAGGCAGGAGGCCTCAGAGGGCTTGCTTGCCTGCCAGTCTAGCCAAGTCAGTTAGCTCAGTGAGAGACTTTGTCTCAAAAACTGAGTTGGACAGAGACTGGAAAGACACTTGACACTACTCTCTGGCCTCCATGCATGCACACTCTCATGTACAAAATAGCAGTAAACTAACAAAATATGTCCAGTTTGGTAACTTGAATAGGAAAGTGTAACTCTGTTTCTGATAGGTCTCGCATATCCACTGTACACAAAGTGTAACTTTGTTTCTGATAGGTCTCCACTGTATACATCATGGAAGGATAAACTATCCTAAGGGATCCTGGGCTAGTTCAGCTACTGAGACAAATGAATACCTACTCAGGAATGACAGGAAGTGTTCTATGGGTACAGCAATAGCTGTGAAAGGCCTACCCTGTGCCCTACAACATACCAGCCTAAGAAAAATCAGAAGTCTTGGAAAAACAATAATATACTAGTAATTTCTCAGATTATACACTTCGAAATTGGATTTCTTGGTGAAAGTATCTATATGAATCCACTTTTTTTCAATAAGTGGTTACATTTGATTTTCAAAGTAATGGCTTTCAGAGTAGACTGAAGAAATATCTAAAACTACTAATCACAGAGCTCGCAAATAGGACCTAATAACACATACTTGATGTTAGGGGAAAAAAAAATCTCACTAGAACAATTCCAAATACAGTGTAACTATATGGTACCAACTGAGACTTACTGAAGAGAGAAGGATTTCTTTGTGGATTGGAGGTCACCATATACATACAGGTGGACTGTGAGTGACAGCCACCCTGACGACCAGAATCTCTAGCAAAAGGAATTTCAGGCACATGGCAGGGTAGACGTGAACAAGTATGAGTGCGAGCCAGCGACCTTGAAGAGCAGAGTCCAAGCGAAATGAGCCAGCCATCCTGAGAGCAGAAATGACTTCAGGACAAACACAGCTGATTTTACAGCATAGTCCTTCAAGAACGACTAACACTTGCTTCAGGTTGGACAATTAAAAACCCTATCCTTTAAGATGACCAAAGTCAGGAGCATCCTGTCTTTTCAAGGACAAGCTCGCTGCTTAGGACCTCTCCTCCAGCTCAGCTGAGCACACACAGTTTTCTAGCTATTCTCCCATTCATTGTCACTAAAATTTTACAGAAATTTTTTTTTAAAAGGAATAAAAGAAAATCTTGCTAGACCACCCTCCTGTCACAGAAAGTGCCTACAGACAGATGCAGTGACCTCAACTCTGGTCACAAATATTACATGAGACTTTGGGCTGCATTTTGCACTGAGCTACGGCACCTTGGATGCATTGTTTTAATATACTCTTTAGACTTACAACACTGTCTAATCGCCCCACTTTAGACTCCAGGCAAGAAAGCAAACTCAGAGCTTGTGCTTTATGAATGCAGCCTCTGAAGAGCAGACGTCCTCCATGCTCCGCTCACAGTTGGACCCACTGCTACAGAAAGGTGGGTGAGGGCCAGAGAGAGCACGGGGACAAACATGCTTCCAGGATTCCAGACACCCTCAATGAGTGGACAAGCAAACCAACACTGAGATCAGCAAACCATAAGGGAGCAAGGGAAACCCTTCAGATAAAAGCACCCCACGGAAGCGAATGGCAGGCTTTGTGACTGCTCCAAAGGAAAGCCTTGAGTCAGACACTAAGTGAGGAGGGCAGTTAGCTCCATGAAGTCAGAGCTCCCACTCCCCTGAGCCAGCTCGAGGGCACAGAGGCAGCTCTGTTCTCTGCATTTCCTTCTCTGTGGTCAGGCTCCCTAACATAACCCTGAGCTGAAAGAGTTAAGACAGCATCAGTGTTCTGGAAGACACTAAGTGAGTTTCACATAGCTGGCTCCTGTACTTCAGTTAAAAACAGAACAATGACAGAGGGCTGAGCTTGCCCTCAAGTGAGTGGTACCTCCATATGCACAGAGCTAGAAGAGGGTGGAAGGGTCCCAGCGCCCGGGACGCACCCTTCACCTGGGAGCTCTACAGGGCACACATCAGGACAAACACTTCTTTTACTTAGATTCCAGAGTTTTGACTTTTGCCCCAGTGTTTTTAAGAAAACAGAAGACTAAGAAAGTTAGTATCTTCACAAGGCACAGCACCTGTGCGTGGTTCCTCTATTAGCAACCCTGCTGGTTTCCCGCTGAAGACACAAATCCCTTCGGCAGTCTCCTCTAGCTCACCAAGGCCGTTCTCTCACAGCACAGTGAGGGCCTTCGCTGGGGTCCTAGCTGGACATGTTCTTTCATGCCCGAGCCCATGCAAAATGCTTTCCATAAAGCAGGCGTGATGAACGACTGAGAGCTGTCCTTGTGGCTCCTGAGTCATCTCTCTGTGTCACAAAGAACTCCAAAAGAGCCATGATCACATATGATCTGCCCACATGTCTAGCCTTGCATGGAACAATTGAAATCATGCATTTATTCCACTAGTCGAAATCTCAGGCAAACACCCACTGAAAGGCAGTGGGCATTGTGACAGAGATCACAAGCAGTTAGATCGATGGTCATGTCACAGCTGTCTGGGCTTCACAAGCACAGAAGTGAAAGCTGGCAGCAGTCGGGAAAGCTTGCCAAGGTCACACACCAAGGAAACATCCCTGTTAGCCTCAAATTCGGAAGCTTTTCATCATCACGTGTTTCTAGCATGCCACGTGCAATCTACATCTAAGCAGAGGAGAAGTCTGATTTGTACTCGCTGAAGTGTAGAGTGGATTAAATGGCCTTTGCAGCTTACAAAAAGCAGAAAAATGTAGAAAATACAGGAAAACTTGCATTCTTAGGTTTATTGCTTTTTCTGAGAAGCACAAACAGTCAAGAAACAAACATATCAATAAACCTAGAGACATACACAACACAGCATTTAAAATATTTTTAAAAGTTCTTAATTATACATTAGTCACGAAAAGTCATTATGATAGTTATTTGACCAAAACAAAACAATAAAAAGAAGCTATTTACCATCTATATTTATATATTTATGCTCAAACACATTTATGTACAGATTTTTTGCATTTTAAGACATGTATGATCATAGCAGTCAAAATATTCTTCAAATTGCTTTTGCATACAGCTACATGCTGTGGATGCAGCACCCATCTGTAACTAGCTCTTTTTACCTGCTGTGGATCTGTCCATTGCATACATACGCTTTATTAACACAAGCCCTTGTGATGGGTATGCATGTCCTGCCTGGGCCTGCTGAAAGGACTCACCACGAAGACCTTAGAGAGTTGTGCATACATTCTGAGAGACCAATGCACACAGGAGAGACCGCTGAGTCAAGTGGCATCCCAATTTCAAATATGATCAGCACCATGTATGCACCCCCCAAAACATCACATGCAAGTATGTAAAGAGCAACTAAGAAAAAGAAACCCATATTTCATCTATTACATGAAAGACCAGCATTATAAATTTCTATTCGGAAAAGGCCTCGCATAAAGATCTAGGGGAGGTGTCTGGAATACCGTCATTCTGTGGAGATGCTCAATCTCCTAACCCTATGTTTCTCATGTCTTCTGCATTCCAGAGGTTATCTGTCACTGTGAAGTTGTCTCCATAACATGGAACCATGGGAGAACTTCAAATAAAAGTGAAATACATGAAGATTTAACAATGTCCATTATATTAATTACTTAAAGTCTGCTTTAATTTTATCCTTTACACATCAAGTGTCTATAGTTTAGATTCCAAAACACAACTAATTCTTTAAGTAGTTACATGTTGGTAAGGGTACTACTGATACTAGAACATCTATCTGTTCTACTTACTTATTCTTTGTTTCTAAGGAAATAGCAATGCCCACCAATATTATATTGCAGTTTCAAAAGAAACCGGAACACTCTGTGTTGCAGTGAAACATATTAACAGGAAGCAAACAACTCAGAATAGTTTTAATAAGATTCTCTAGGCCTCTTGACTAACAATATATAGGCAGTGAAGACGGCTTGGTCACTCTCCGACTACCAGCTGCCTGAAAGCAGCAGAGACTCAGTGAACTACCTACAACAGGTTTTCAGCTTGTGAACTGTGACCCATGTTGTGGTCGAAAGACAATTTCACAGGCCTGCCTGAGCCCATCGGAAACACAGATATTTACATTATGATTCAAAACAGTAGCAAAAGTGATGTTATGAAGTAGCAACAAAAGTAAACGTCATGATTGGTCACCACAACATAAGGAACTGTATTTAAGGGTCAGGGTGTCAGGAAGGTTGAGAACACCTGGCCTAGAAGGAGCAGTGAAGCTGCACTGACTGGGAGAGGTACAGAGCAGTGGTGTCCCCGAGGAGGACAGGGCAGCCTGCTGAGTTGCCTGCAGGCTGGGTGGTCCACTTCAAGTTTCCAGCTCCTGTGAGCGGTCCCCGTGCTGGGATGAGGCTTGTATCTGAGTCCCTTCTGCTCACCCACATTCCTGTAAGGAACCACAATAAACTTCCCTGCTCTGTGTTCTGGAGAGGGCTCCCTATCTGAGGTGAGTATCCCTAGGGAAAGGCAGATCACACCACAGAGATGCATTTTCTCATATTCCAAGGGGAATATTTCAATATATTTTCTTTCAGTTTTGGAAGAAAAAGCAACACTAAGGGAAGAGTAATAGGAAAGCTGAGACAATGTTATGGTTTGGTGCTGAGATGAACAAACCTTTACATAAATAACTAAGCCAATATGAGATCAAAACAGACATGTAGAGTGCAAGCCCCTTCAGTATAGAAACAGCGTCTTTGATGCCTGCATGTACGCTGAGCCCTGGAGCATGTTTATCCTGTACCGCCAACCCCATCTCTGTTCTCTAGTGATTATTTTCTCTTCCTGAGCTTTCTACTCCAGCCAAGGACAAAGGAGAGCGGTCTGTCTTTGGTAGGGGGACTACTCCTTATCCCTATTTACTTGGTGCAAACATGGTCGAGTTCCTCTGTGAACTGATCATTTCGCAGAGGTCGTTCAGACCATAACTTTAGAACCCAATCACTACCCTGATGGTCCTTCTTAGGAAATGGGACCCAGTGGGAATGTCTGCTCCCGCTGCTTAGTCTATGGGTCAGCATTTTTATTCCCTTGTACTTAATTCCTGTAAGTGGCAATTATTTAAGATACATTTAGAGAAGGTACAATCCACATTCATCCAATAAAACCTAAATATTAAAAAGCAAAGAAAAATTCAGCATGGTTACTAACGATAAATGGGCCAGCATTTCACATTTGAAAGGGATCAGCAAGTGATACATGAGTAAATGGGAAGAAAATGCAGGCTAAAAAAAAATTAGGCAGAATTAAAAGGGCATACTATGTGTCAAAGAGACAAAGCATTTTAATTACAAAAGGTTAATATCATAGCCAGAGTTGAGACATAGGTGGAAAGATCACTCTAATAAATAGTACCTGAAAATCCACTCAAAGGTACTCTATACGAATCATCCAAAGTTTAGACTTTTAACTAGCAGATGATTAACAAAAAAGATCAGCACACTGTCACCACACCCTCACACACCGTCACACACCCCCGCCACACACACACACACACTCACACTTTATACATAGCAGCCTATTTGACTTAAGAGCTGTATCTATGCAGAGCCCTGCCAGGAAAGCCGCACCAGCTGTATGACTGTGACAGTATGAGGAAAGCAGAGAACTCTGAAGTTAAGAAGCCCATGGGCAAGTTCGTAGCAAATTATCTGAGGCAGACAAAAACAACGCTGTTAATTCAAAGGACAACATATCCATGATGCACACTGGCTAAAGCCCTTGATGTTAGTATTAAGCAGGTAACGATAGTATTCCACATCTTACACCACACACCTTTAGTAGAGACACTCCCGCTTCCCATGGTGAAGAGTTCAAGACAGGTAAATCACTGTGATTGATTCAAATGCAGTCGCACAATACAGAGAATCTGGCCTTTGATTTCACCGATTACCTCCCAGTAGTTACAACAAAGAAGGGAATTTTAAAAAAAAAAAACTCAACGTATGATTAAATATTGTACATATGCTTAAAGCTTACACTTACCGTGGAGTTTCACATCTCAGACTAAATCTGCTGCATTAGGCCCTCTTTTAGCACACAGTTATGGCAAATCTAAACCCTATAATAAATTCCTAACCCCTTATCACCAATGTGGTTCTCGGTGAGAGAATTAGGACGGATAAAGCACTTTGGGTCACACATCACATGTAGCGCTGCCAACTACCTTTTACAGAGCAATAGCATAACTGAGGTGACAATGACACTGAAGGCTGGCCTCAGACTGTACTTAGTCTTGAGAATTTGGGTCAGCCACTTTGCCTTGGTCCTTGACTACTGAATGAAGAGCAGCCGTAGCCCTGGGTGCTCTGCAGATGAAATGAGACTCTAAAGAACGGTGCAGTATGGAGCTAACGACGAACACATGTGTCACTCGGGAGTCACAGCAATCGAGTCAGTTCAAAGTTGCAGAAACTATTCCTTGTGCTCTTTCCACACAGACCATTGTTCTACTGTGCCTCTGAGAAACATTAGGCTTTGTCCTTACACATCTTAGGAGCAATTGGACACCTCTCTGTGTAGCTGCTCAGTTACTATCTATTATCTGCAAGGCAGGGGGCAGCCTCCCTCGCTCACTCCGACACCTGGTGTGGTATGGAAGGAGACATTGCAGATAGGTCTCATGTGAATGTTTTGTACATGCATGGAGTCACATCAATATGCACAAATAGATCAACACCACAGCTGATACAAAGTATCAGTAAAAATTAATTTCCAGCCACTGCAGAATTTTTGCAACTTGTCTGGCAAAGGAAAAAGTATAAACTAAATTCATCAACACAGATGTTTTCAAAGCCTTGCTTATGAATGAAGCTTAAAAATTAATTTGATTTTTCTCTACAGACAGGGCAATAAGGTTTTGAACTAATAATCTGGTCATAATAGAGAGGTTTAAATTATTATATTTTTGAAGTTATAGTGTTATCAAAGTGAGGGGTCCCTTCACATTCCCATTCACAGGGAAAACTTGAACGACAAAGATCACTGTATTAGTTTCGAGATGTCTCTGGCATCAGGGTTTAGTTCTAAGGATCCTATGGGCTGCTGAGCCCACGGAAGAGATGGCCCATTCAGTACAGAAGCTGCTGCGGGAGCAGGACGGCCTCAGTGTTTAGAAGACAGATGCAGTGGGTGCTGGTAATGGCTCTGAGTATGGAGAAGAGGAGTATAACTAAACATAAATACTCAGATAAAATGCCTGCATAAATTATTATACTACATTTTAGACCTACTTCAAGCAAAACATTCAATTTTACCTGTAGTATGATGATAAATATGGTTTCCTACAGTGAGTGAAAATGACTTTGCATATCAATGTAATAGAGGAATCTGTTGACATCTTAATGCCTAGAAGATGAACACACCTAACTTGATCTTGCCACAAATAACAAAACACACAGTCCTAGACCTGAAATGCTTTTGTCAAGGTAGGAAACATATTACAAATTTGATACCTCAAACTGAACATAAAGCATATAACGTATTTTATTAGACACAGAGAATTGAGGTGAAAATATAGTAAGTACAAAAAAAATTACATACAAAACAAAATCACTTTGTGGACTTTGTTCTAGCTCATGGTCAAAGACTCATAACGTAAAAGTATTTATTACAAACACATTTATTTATTTCTTTAATAATATACTAGGGGGTAAAGACCAGAAATATGGATGAAGATTACACAGCAAGAAAACATTAAAAGAAAACAGAATCCTAAACTCTTACTAGGTGATTTCAAAGAGCTATCCTGCTTTTTTTCTCCCTCCTTGTCTTCATTTTACTGTAGCTACATGATCTAGTTTTCCAACTTGTACTCTGTACACACCTGCTGTTGACCCTGGCGTCTCCTCTGCTCACTCAAGGTTCCCATTCTGTCATCTTCCTCTTCTGATGCTGAGCTCTTACAAGATGAAAGTACTCTTCCACTTCCCTTCATACATGTAGTGCTATTCAATTATGTGGGCACTCAGGTTATACAAGTTGGAGCTACATTACAAGTCCTAAAGTAAACAGGACCTCCAGCAAGAACACTTATATATTGATATTTCAATATATATCAATATATATTATTAATTATTTAATAATTAAATGTGCACAAGAAGTATAACATTTGTTAACTATTTTATTTGATCTTTGGCTTAAATGTGAAGCTTGCCCTGTTTAAATAGTCAGAGAATCTAAACATAAGCCAAATACAACAGTCATAGATTAGTATTGACTGAATGCTAAATAAAAATTATCAAATATTCAATAAATATTTGTTACATATAAGATGCCAGAATGTGGTTCACTTAACTATTGGATGAGCAGAAACGGTTAGTAGTTTGGGTCCTGTTAAACAACAGAACATCAAGTGAAACCAAATATCATTAAACAGAACACAAGCACAACAAGAGAACTATGTCTCCATGTTAAGATACAAACACACTTTATAGCAGACTATTTATTACTAACTCATGTTTCTTAAGAGAATAAGAAGGAGAAATGTATTAGAATAATAATGGCTAGAACATGAATATGTGAGCTGTGTTAACAGGCCAGGCTATCTACAGTATAGAACATGGATCTTTGTCAATCAAGAGGAGCACCTACTGGCATAATTGAAAATAACATAGACTACAGAGTAATTTTTAATTATATGCTTTAGCTGCAAAATATAGAACTTAACAGAAATTTATGTTCTACTTTAAACGGTTTACAAATATTAACTCATTTAATCATTTCAAGACATGTGGTATTAACAAAGACTGATAGCAACTTGAGCCCAAGTAGCAAAACAATCTAATACATCATTTAAAAGACAGATTTTGTTTAGGGCAAAAAAAATTCTAATGTGTTCCAGGCCAATATCTGGAAGGAAAACAGCATGGCAATGCACTCTAACAGACTGAAACCAGGTGAGGACCGCACAGCAGGTGCTAGAGCTGTGCCCAACAAGCAGTCTCTTCCAAAAAGGAAAAGTTCAACTTTATATTCTATGCAGTAACTGAACTAATCTATGCTACTTGCAAAGGAATCTTGCCTTTTCCTTTACAAACAGGAAGTCACTTATGCTAGGTTTTTATTTTAAGCATGCACTAAAATTATGAGTCTTTAGAAGAATGACTCCCTGCCAATCACACTGACATGCTACTCAACAAATGGCAGTAATAGCTGTGACAAGAGTGAGCATGTCTGAGCAGAGCTTTTTAGGAGACTCTAGACCAGCCATCAAGAACGCTGCTGGATCGAGTTAGGCCTACGCTATATTCTGATGCAGTGAAAGCTATTAGGTGATTCAGATGCCTACTTTACAATGATGGATTTTCTTCTATTAAAAGAATGTACCTAAGTGTTTTTAATCTTCCTTAGAAAAATGGAAAACAATAAGAAAGTGGAAGAGTATTTCAAAAAGTTCAAATCTCCTTTTTTCACAATAAATTAATTTTGAAATTTTATTAAATGACTTTTATAATACAAATGTTCATTAATATATGCCATATAACACCTTTTGGGTCTATTTAATTTTAGAAAATCATGGCAAGTTGTGTAATTTTTGTTCTTATTCATCCTTATTTCCACATTGTCCTTTCCAAGTATGTTTTCTAACTGATCTCAAAAGGCCACAGTTATGGAGAGTAAAGAAAAGCTGGTTTTCACCATGTGCAATTGTCTAACTGGTGGTATGATGCACATTTACTGAGTCTCTTGAGGGAAGGCAATTCAGCCACATGCCATGACACAGATGAACATTGAAGACACTGTGTGAAATGAAAGACCCAGTCACAAAAGATGACAGAATGATCCCATCTGTATGTGAGGTAGAACAACCTCCTGACCATATCATTTCTTCCAATGTTTGATTTCATATCAGATTTCCTTCACCTCAGTAAGTACAGAAAGAAAGACAGAGAGGAATAGTTACAATATATTCAGACAGAGATACTGAGACAGAGACAGCGAACACGTAGCTTACATGTGCAGCAGTCTAGGACACACATAAATCAGTGATAGCAGTGAACTGCCTAACACCACAGTTCTCAGAAGGCATCTCCTGGTAAATGACACATGACTATAATGTGAATACAAAGTATGAATTAGGTGAGTATATTTTTACAATTTCAAAGTCCACCAGAGAAGAGTATCAGAAGGGAAAAGACCAATTTTTTTTTTTAAATTCAAGAACATAATTAGGGAATACTAGTTTCACTGTATACTGCTTTCTCAATGCAAATACACAGACTTCATTTTATTTTTTCCTAAGATTTTTGTGAATTGCATTGTAAGTTCCCCTTCTTAAGAAAGTCATTCAAGAAAAGGGAGAAGCAGTGACGAACCAGACAACCGCTTGACAGGTTTAAATTAGATCTCAGAACAATGAAGAGGTGAAGGATGTAAAGCTGAGAGGAGAAACGCATATACTCAAATGCCCCATTTTGAGAATAAAATTTAAAACCCATATATACTTAATTTTAGAAACTGCAATGCTAATATAAAGAAAATGGCCCAAAGAAAAACTGCTAACTTATTCCGAACAGAATTACAAAGACAATTAATGGAGGAAGGTTAGTGCTTTCAACAAGAAGAAACCACTTTGCAGAAAAAAGAACGCTACATTTCATGTTATACAAAACATGGCTCAAAGAGAATCAGAGGGCTGAATGCAGAGTGACGCTGTTTAAGAGGCAACAGAACCATGGTCTTTCCCCCACTGTTTCAAGTCTGTGGAGCACCGTGGTGCAGACGGCATAAGAGCTGCCTACCTCGCTGCGGCTGAGAAATAGAAAGTAACACACGAAGAGGTCGTGGGTAAGGCATATGTTCCCAGAAGATGCCCGAGGTCCCCCACCATTATGTCCTAACCACCCATTCTCTATGCAGTCATCGGTGGATAAGCCCACTGACGACAGCAGAGCTCTCAGGGTCCAGGACAACGATGACTGGAGTCAGCGTGGGGAGGAAACTGTTACTACGGAAGCCGTGGAGGGCATTGCATGTTCTGCCGTGACCATCAGTCTTCAGTCATAACTGAACTAAAAGCACGAGACACACTCAAAAATAATGACTTTATAGTATCTCATTTTGAGTTTGGTATTTTCTCAATGAGTCATGATATTGAGTGTATTTCTGTATTCTTACTGAGCACTGATTAATACTCTTTAAAGAATAGTTCCTCAGAGTTTCCCAATTTTAATGAGGGCATTTGTTCTGCTATTGCTAAATGCAACAATGCTTTACAAACTCTGGAAAAGGGCTCTTTAAGAGAGAGATGTATATTATTTTCAGCCTTTTTATAGGATTTCCTTTAATTTTTAATAATGTCCTTTGAAGTACAAAGATTAAAAAAAAATAAAGTCCAGCTTATCTTTTCTTTTTAAATTTCTTTTATGCTTTGTATTTGAAGTGTTATATCCACAAAAGCCACTGCTTAATCCAAAGTCACAGAGGCCTAACTCGAGTGCAATCCCAGGGAAGAAATGGACAGCATGTTCACAATAGTCTAGTGTGTCTGATGAGAATGCCGAGAAACAGAAGCACACAAAGGCAGTGCACAGAACTGGGACACAAAGGCCATCTGCAAGCCAAAGGAGACAGCATGCTAAAACAAACAAACAAACAAACAAACAACTTTAGGGCCTGGGCAGGGAACACCCAAGATGAGTCCAGAGCAAAACCTACTGCCAGAAAGCAGTTTCCATAGATACGCACTCATTAAAGAGGGAAGAGTCATTTTACAGCAGACGGATCTGCAGGATCCTGTCTCATTCTGCTGGTCAGGTTACCATTTCTAGCTACAACAATTGTACTCTTTTCAGCCTCAACAAGATCTTTTTAAACTTGAGGCTAACCCAAAACAAAGGAAGTTCTACACAACGGTTGGCTCTATCTATGTAAGTATCAAAGTCAAAAAGAAAGAGACGTGTTCCTGGGCCAGAAGACACTAAGGCGAGAGGACAGTCCCAGCAAATGCCGGCCCACAGGATGAACTTTGGTGAAAAGAAAAAAAAAAAAAGAATCTGAGTGCAGAAACTGGTGAACTATAAACAAAGAATACAGCATAGGAAGTGGTGTTGTACTGAAGCTAATTTTGCTGGGTTTTGTTATTTGTCCATGGAATGTTTAATGAATTCCATTATTCTGTACTTTTGTGTGAATTTGAAATCATAAAACTTAAAAGTTGTGCAATGGTTCTTTTATTAATAGCAAATAAAAATGAAATTGTGAAAAATAATAGTTATATTTTAAATAAATTTCAAAGATAATTACACTATATATCTAAATTTATTTGATTATTTGAAAATTCTGTGGTGCTTTCCTTCATTAAATAGGTTCAATTAAAGCAGCAATTCTGTTACGCACAGCTAATGATAGGACTTGTCAACACCTACAATAGCGCTCATATACAACCACTTTTAATTGGGACTCAAAATATGTGATGGTGAAAAATTTTTTAAATAAGATTATATTGAATACAGTCAATCAAAGGCCTATTAAAATCAAAAGTTGTATCAATGACCTGATCAAATAATACTGCCCTGCCCGCACTCTAACTTTCCACAACCAATTTCCCCTTAAAATTCTGATGAATGAATAAATAACAACAATTTATCTCCCTTTTCTTTTAAAAAAATGTTCTTATCTTTCAGATTCCAGTTTCTAAATGCTGTGTGCAGTGGCACTGATTAGGCTGCAGTTTCGGAGACAGGCACGACACAGGGAAGAAAGTTTTACTAGGCTCTCAATTACACAGGCCTTGAAGGAAATGAGGATTCAGCCTTTTCTGGGTTAAAAAAAAATGTAACCATCATTTTAAAATGTTTAAGACCCTGCAGTCAGCAATGAGTCTTTGAGACTCAGATCTGCTCCATTAGCTGGACATGTTTCTATGGCTTTTAGGGACCACCTGTCAGTCCTCTGAGGAGGAGCTAATGATAGACAACAGACTGATAAGGTTATTTGTGTACTCTGCACTTACTGTGAGCTGGGAAGGGAAACACAGCCTGGTTGTGGGACTTGACTGAAGTCCTACATCTACAGAGTGAGGCCCAACACTAGCTCACTAGCTCATTGGACTCCATCTTTCGGGTTTCTTCTGTATGATAGAGGGAGGGGCAAAAGAGAAACCACTGTGCAAATATTCACCATCATGGATTTAAAGTTATTCTGCAATTTTACTTTCTAATACAAATATCCAGATAATCTGGAACTACCCCCACTTTAAAGTCTTCTGTGGTAAAAAAATTTGATTAACTGGATTTTTTTCAAAATTCCTTTATGTGCAGTATTTGACTGCCTGTTGGCATTAAAGAAAGTGGTCATGGATTTGATTTAGCCAAACTCTGGGTTACGGATGCTTAGGCAACTTAACTACTGGAAGATCCATTTTTAAAAATCATTAGTTGGAACTGGTGATCATGAGAGATTTGTTTCTGAAGACTGAATGGCCTGGCGGGAAGCCTGGCGCTATTGTTACTGTGCCTCTGCAGTTCTTTGTGACTAAAAGGCATAAAGTGACAGTGAGAATGGAGTAAGGCCACTGCCACAGGGATTCCTGGGCTCAGACTTCAGCCTGCAGACTCCACCCCGCCCTCCCAGCACTGAGAAGGAAGTGAGGCTGTGCCAGACACACAGCAGAGAATGCTTCCCTAACACTGCTCCCCAGTGCTGAACACATAAAGAGGTTTTCATACATAGTTCTGGTACATTAAAGAGAACATATTTATTCTCAAGTATATGAAGCATTCAAATATTTAGGGCCATTTCAAGGCAAGGTTTTGAATAAAGAAGACTATTACTGACTAGCAGAAGTGGTAGTGAGTCCACAAGTCTGCTTAGCTGATCAGTAAATCAAATCCTCACAGACAGACACCCAGGACCTGGATTTTGCTGGAAGGCCAGCTATAGCACTAAAGAAAGCAGTGGATGAAAACAGCCTTTCTGCTATTGCTCACTCGTTGACTACAAGAATGTTGTACAGTTTGTCTTATCTTAGAAACTTGGTCAGGCATTAGAGTTGGAAGGAAAGCAAAGGGAAAGTCCAGTTACCAAAATACCGAAGTTGCCACAGAATGGACACAGGGAACTGACTGCAGCCGAAGATGCCAGGGCACACAGACAGCAGTTTGGGAAGAACAAAGACTCGGAGCAGCATTTTAGAAAATGAACTGATGACTGGCTGAAAGATTCCCATCCCTGAACTGCTAATTATTTTAGGAAGTCTTTTGTTAGGGTGAGAACTAGGAGACTAGAAAACAAGGGATCCAGCCTGAAGGTTAAAAAGAAGAGGGGAGAGGCTGAAAATTATAGACCTGTAAGTGTAGCATCTATATTAGGAAATAAATTTGAGATGATACTCATGGATGAGCTTAATGATACATTTGGAGAAGTACAATTTAATAGGAGTGAGTCAGCATGGATTTACCAAAGGCAATCATGTCAGGAAAAATTCCTTCCTTTTCACGTTGAAGTAATAATTGGTTTTTGTAAAAGAGAACCAATGGAAAACTGTCAGGGTTTGCAGAGTGTTGGACTTTTCATAAAATAAATTATTGTGCAGGATGTCATGACGTGTGTCAAAGCATCAAACTAACATCGAGTAAGAAAGGAAGAGGGTGGGAACAGAGGGCCAAAACCCTGGGAAAGGAAGGACTGCCTCCTGCAAGGTCTGCAGAGGGGACACAGGCCTGACCGCTGCCTCCTGCAAGGTCTGCAGAGGGGACACAGGCCTGACCGCTGCCTCCTGCAAGGTCTGCAGAGGGGACACACGGCCTGGCTGCAGATGGAGAATACCAGTGTCTGAGGACGCCTGCACGTGGGGCTCACTAAGACAAAGGCCGATTAAGCAAGTGGGCTGGGGAAGAATATCAAATTTAATCTAAGTATAAACTTGAGGAGAATTAAAAATATCAAGTAAGTATAGCTTTTGAATGGTACTGAACTGGTTATAATTAGAAGGGAAGACAAAGGAAGCAGCGTGTTGATAACAGTCAAACTTCCCCATTCCTGTGTTTATAACTGGATAGGTGCCAAGAAATATGGTTGAATAAAATGTCATAAAAATATAAAATCTAACTTAGAGAAGAATATAAACATATAGATTTGTAAAGAAAGCACAGTAAATTCATATCATATCACCCTGTAAGACAATAATTTAGGGTACTATTTAAATGAATATGTAGAACTAATGAAAAACTAACTTAAATATAAAAAAACATGACATCAGAAAACTGAAAAAAATAAGAAAAGTACCCTATCATGGCTTAATCTTTCCTGAAAGAGCACACTGCTTTCTCACTGCCTTCAAGCATCCCAGCCACATTCTCCTGAGAAAGGGAACAGTCTGGTCAGACAGCTAGTGAGCCATCAGAGCCTATCGCGAACTAGCATCTAGCACTACCAGTACATGAGGCGTGTGGTCTGCCCCACTAGTCCAGGACAGAAGAGGGACACAGAGATGTCCGTGAGCAGCTTCTTCCTTTCTTTGGCACTAAGTTAAGAGCTACTTCCCCTTATAGAGCTCATCCTACACATATAGCCTGGGTAACAGCGAGGGGCAGGGGAGCATCCCGTCCTAAGCAGCTGTAGGAACAGTCGCACTGCACAAGGGCTCTGATGATCAGCTAGGAAATGCAGTGCACAGGCTTAACCCTCTTGTAGGTCAGCACTTGAGCACCTCTGCCGTACCGCTTTCACGCTGATGAAGAACCCAAGGGCAGGGACAGTCACAACAGTCTAACTGGACATTATCTGTCTGTGTGAACTCTAGCTGATAAGGTGCCATCCTCACCAAAACAGAAAAAGTAGAGACCTTTGCTTTTGTTTGGTTCTCAAAACATCCCTGCATACAACAAAGGTAAGGAAATCAGCCTCCCCATCATTACTTTTATATACTGATAATAGGAATTTATTTTTAAACTGAAAAAATGGAAAGAATACACCAATATCAAACTTGACATAGTCACATATCATCAGGTGCATTACAATATTCTAACAAGTTTCACACATATAATGTTCACATCCGAGAAAGTTCTCCTTCTCTGATGCAGACATCATAAGTGCAAAAATACATACCTTAAAACAGCCCTGTCATTATGGAAAGGCCTTCCCTTTGTTCTCACACATACAGAGCCCATCTTTACCACGGTGTTTATAGTCCTATCCACAGAGTATGAGCCAACAGCTCCATTGCATGCACCACACAATGGCACCCTCACAGATGGACACTAAATAATCCTCAGCATGGTAGAACCTTCCTGTCACAAGCCACGTGGCCAGAGTGAGAAGCAGGGGTGACTAGCAGCTTCGGCAAACCAGGCTACACTAGCTGCGTCTGCTCGTGGTGCTGTCTGGGCCACAGCACAGGACACTTCTCTACACTGACTTTAGAGGTGGGTGCTTCTTTAAACAGAACACCATTCCCGCAGCCCAGTGCTTCCTTTTGTGTACAGAAGGTTCTATACTCAGGGACAGTTTTCAATTAAATAAAAGGCTGGGCGAGAGGAACCAGTTTTCTTTCCCTATAGACACCTTCCATCGCATCTGACTCAGATACCAAGATGTAGGAGCGATCTCGTAGCCAGGCTGCAGCCAGGCCGCCGCCAGGCTCATGGCCTCTGACCTCTGCAAAGGGGACTCGAGTCACGTCCTCAGTCACATTCTTAGCAGTAAAAGGAGTACAGTGCAACATTTTAAATCATAAATACACTGAAAGAATTAATTTCTACCGATTAATAAAAACAAAAGACTCTCTGGCCACAGCATCTGGCTGCCTACAATGATTCTGTTAGCTCTGTATGTGATAGAGTACAGGTGCAAGGGTCTGTCCTCACGCAGAGCACAGAAGGAACAAGACGAACTTCCACAGGCCCAGAAACAGACTCCATCAAGACTTGATTTCATGCAAAGAAGCCACAGTAATCTACAAACAGTTTCATAACTACTGTGGTAAATGTAATGAGATTCTGTTAAAAAACAAAAACAAAGCAGCAGCACTGTAATGCTTTCCATCCCTTACCAGCATGCAGGTACGCGAGGTCAGGATTCTCAATGTCAGGATGCTGCTCTTTCAAGTGGTTTCGGAACTCCACGGGGACATTTGTCCCATAGTCACACTTTGGGCAGTTGTACATCTTGACACCTTCATGTTTGCCGGTGTGTAAAATGTGTTTGCGGATATTCTCCGCACAGTTTGACCTATCAAGTAAGAAAGTAAATGGAATTAAGTCAAACAAGTATCACTATGTCACAGGCTGCTCATTCATTATCCGGCTGCCCAGACCCAAAATAATCACACAGAAACTATATTAATTAAAACATTGGTTGGCCTATTAGCTTATTGGGCTTCTTATTAACTAACTCTAACATCTTAAATTAAACCATTTCTATTATTTCATATACTACTATGAGGCTTGTGGTTTACTGGCAAGGTTCCAGCGCATCTGTCTCCTTCAGCAGCTACATGGCATCTCCTTGACTCCACCTACTTTTCTCCTCAATCTCTGCTTGGAAATCCTGCCTTGCTCTATTCTGCCCTGCCGTAGGCCAAAGCAGCTTTATTCATTAACCAATGGTAATAAAATAACAGACATTCACAGCATACAGAGAAAAATCCCGCATCAATTGCTAAAACTGGCTGTCCTTGGCACATCGTTCCTATGTGCTAGGCAATAACCAATCTGCTAACTTCACATAGATAACAAGCAGGAGTCAGCCATACAATGATGTCAGCTCTATAATCCAGATAGCATGGCCTAAGGTGGTCTTTTGCTTCAGCAATTCAGTTCTATGTAGAACTAGAGGCACAAACTCCCAGGCTTTATATTTAATATCAAATTATTCGGGTACTATCCGAGGGCAGTGAAGGTGCTGGTTTGCACCCCAGGACACACGAACACCCTGCAGAGTGGTAGCAAATGAAAGTCGCCTACCTCCGAGCACCTAGGAATCTCAGCCTAACATCTTTAGGTTCTTCCAGTAAACACTGCTCCCTTTACAGTGCTGAGACGGCCTGAGAGGGGAAGGCAGTTACAACAGTCCCTTCATTTGTCCCACGTCAGGGCTATGTGTTGGTACCAGAAAGCTCCCCGTGATGGTGGAGTTTCAGAGGTTAGACTGGACACTATTGTTGAGGGCCCACTAGCCAAGTAAAACAGGAGTGAGTAGAAAAAGGAACAAAACACACATTGATACTTCCAGAAGATGCTGATGAAAAAGGAACTCTGCAATCACTGTAAGAGAGGCTTCATGAACACGCAAGGCCGGGAGAAGAAAGTCAGCAGAGACACCTGTGTGGTGGTGCCACATGACAACAGGCCACAAATCACCTCGGTGTCCATGCACAATGACATCACCATACTTACTTTTCATGGATTAGCCTATGCCATCATTCACATGTAAGGGAGCTCCTGAGACAGAAAATGGAGACTGGGGAAGTTCCTTTTAATTCACTCCCATGTGAAGCTGGAGAAGAACCCTCAAGTCATGGAACAGTGAATGAAAACAGGAAGAACAAGATTCCACAGACAGGATAAAGGTGTCTCCTACTGAGAGAAAGGACGCTGAAATACAGGTGAATAGGGCCCTGGGATCACAGTGACAGCCCTGCACTGAGATTACTGATAACCCGAATCCAGGAAAAGACAGAGAACATCATCAAACAAGCACTCCCTTTAAGCTGAGTTAGAACGGTTGCCAGGGAAAGCTATTAGAAAAACACACATCAAAATGCCAGTGCAGCAAATACTGAAATACTGAGTCTTTTCACTTTCCAAAAATACTTTAAAATGTACACACTAAAATTAAAAATAAAAACTATTAACATTACTATGCGTGGGGATATAACGATAGAGACTTTTCGAGCAAATTCCAGCATGCTTTGGGCAGAGGCTCGGTCAACTTTAATACCTCTTTGAGCTTGGACAGAATTAGCTAGGTGATAAACAAATACATATTTCATTTCTTATATCACACTGATTACTAAATCTGTTTTGCACATGAATTTGCACATTGTTAATCAACAATGAGGAGAAGAAAAGTACTTATATGTGCCACATGTCCAACTGGCCTGGTGAATGTGACACTACCATCTGAGCCTGCGAGGTCAGGATTAGTATGGTAATTGCTCTGTCTTAGGACAAAGGGCCACTCACGGGCTCACAGGCTGAAGGCAGCTCCTCAGCTGACTATGGTATTTTTGAAGGTGTTGTATACCTTAGAGGGTGGG
This sequence comes from Myodes glareolus, assembly GCF_982192425.1. Lineage (NCBI taxonomy): Eukaryota > Metazoa > Chordata > Mammalia > Rodentia > Cricetidae > Myodes > Myodes glareolus. Next base: position 4,903,165 of record NC_142038.1, on the reverse strand, counting down.
CAGACTGGGTCGCGGGTGGTAGGTACTAAGGCGGGGGTGCTCCACCGTCCTGTCCCCCTTCCCCTGACTCCTAATCAGCATGAGGTGAGCATCCCCACCATGTGATGCTTGTCCTCTCCACAAAGCAACGGAGCCAGCTTACCTGGAATGTTTAAATCCCTGAAACTGGAACAGAAATCAATCCTTCCTTCTGCTAACTTGCTTCTTCCAGCTATTTTACACTAAATATCATCACCGACATATGAATCACTAGAGCAGCTTTATATCAAATCAAACACAGCAAAGATTCCTGATTCCTGGTTATGGTTTCTGTTTGGACTCAAGTCCACCAGAACAGTTCTCACGTGGGGCTTTTCCAGCACAGCGTACGGAAGGAAAGGACTGTGGAACCACACAGACGACGTGCAGACACCCATGGGAACAGGCTACAGGAAGCCCAACACACAAGCAGCCCCTTCATGTTAGTAAAAATGAAGAAGATAACAGAGCCAAGGTTCCAGAAAGAAGCAGCCATAAACCATTCATTAGTGAATAATAAACTTCTACTGAGTTTATCACTCAAATGTCACTTTGCCTAATTACTAAGATATCTTCCCTGCAGACTGGCTGTGTGAAGCTGTACTACCAAGGACACACATGCATGAACGATGCCCTCTCATCATCCCCTGCTAACAACCAGAGAGCAAGCACCTCGAAGACAGTAGAGGCACAAACTGAGAGGCCTTTCTACCCTTGGGCACTGATCCTCTGGTCAGGACCTTCATCTTTGAATTCCTTTGTTTGGCCATCAGAACCCTCTATATGCCAAAGAGTTTATTCCTGCCCACAACTATCTCCCTCTGCACTCTGTCTTCGGCAATGCTAATTTATGAGGAATAAAAACTACTAGAGTTAAGCTAAGGAGTTCTATGCAGCCTCTCAATACTCAGATGAGCTCTCTGTCTCAAGTGACTCAGAAAAGATTCAGGAGATCCTGTTTGGATAAAGGAGAACAAATCAAGAAAGGCCTAAGCACCTTCCCTGAGATACAGCAGGACAGTCAGGGACCCCTGGCTCTGGACCTGTAGGAAGATGCGCTATACATCCCATCCTCCTTGATACACCTCGAGTCAGAAGCTGCTCAGAGGCAGAGACTGAGACACGAGGTCAGGCAGCTCAGTCTCCATCTCCAACCCGTGAACGCCAACCCTCTCTATGTAGGGGCAATGAGATCCTGTCCCTTAACTATAAAATAAGACTAAGAGTTTCAAATCACTAAAACCTTGAATTCAATCTTTGCAGAAAGGCAAGTGTGAAGCATAGTTGTACCAGGATCTAAGAGTGCTTCCAAGCTGCCCACAGGTCAGTCCTGGGCCCTGGGACTTCTATGTTGGCATGGAGGAACCAATGGCAAAGGGGTGGAGCCCAGGAACACTGGCTCTCACATACAGTGAGAAGCAGCTACCCACTGGCAGAGAAAAGGCACTGAGCTTGAGGACCTCACAGAGAATGCTGACACCTGGACCTGTCATTTCCAAACTCAATGGCCACACCTCCAGGTTACAGTGACTACCAGGTGGCTCCCAGCTGAGCAAGGGCATCCCAGATACTCAGCAGGAGAAGATGCTTTTGCTGGGAGGGGAGAAGAGAAATTTCTTCACAAGGCTCCTAAGACTGAGGTAATCGCCGAGGACTTGCCAGGACCAAAACCAAACATTGTTCTGATAAGAACAACATCTTTGAAGATCTTTTAAAAATTAATTCTTTGAAAACTCCATGTAAGCATACAATAAATTTCAAGCATACTCACCCCGCACTCTTTCTGGATCTACCCCCTCACCCACATAGCTCCCCTTCTCCTTCCCCAAGTTTTATCTTTTAAGGTTTTTTAATACATCACTTAATGATTTTATTGTGTATGGATGCATCTGTGCTACTGTGTGTGTGTGTGTGTGTGTTGTGTATGTGAGTGTGATTGTATCAGGAAGTCAGCCAACGACTTCTCAACTCCTCTTCTTCAACCATGCCCATCCAAGTAATCAAACTCAGGTTCTCAGAAATGGCAGTAAGCGCAGTTACCTACCAGACCATTTCGCTAGCCCCTTTTGTTATTTTCTAACCCACTGAGTCCAATTTATGGCTGTCTATAAACCCATGGTATGGTATACTCTTAAAGCAAACGTACCTCCCCGCCCAGCCTATCAGCTGGAAATAGAACTGATAGCTATTAAGACAGCTGTCTTAGCCAGGGTTCCTACTGCTGTGACGAACACCATGACCAAATGTGCTTTGTTTCATTTACACTTCTATGTCACTTCCAGCAAAGCAAGTCAGGGCAGAAACTCAAGCAGGAACCTGAGGCAGGAGTGGAAGAAGAGGCTTTGAGGGGTACTGCTTACTGTCTTGTTCGGCCTGCTTTCTTACAACTCCAGGACCATCTGCCTAGGTGGGGCACCACCCACAATGGACTGGGATCTTCCACATCAATTACTAATCGAGAGAAATACCCCAAAGCTGTTTGAAAGGCCAATCAATTGTGGTTCCCTTTTCTCAGGTAACTGTAGCTTGTATCAAGTTGGCAAACTAACAAACGAATGAACAGCAACAAAACCAGAACAATTAATCTTTGTCTACTATACACCAGCACAGTACTACTAAACATAACCTTTCCTTTCTTGCTTATCCCCAGGAAGTCATGTTAATGTTAATAACACAATATAAAACATCTTTAAAAATGTCTTAAAGATAGTATATCTTTATAAGCTCCACAGTCTTTAAAATTTAAAATACTTAAAAAGCTCAGTCTCTTTAAGACATGCAAAGTGTCTCTCAGAGCTCCAAGCCTGAAGTAGCCAACCTGTCTCTAAAACATCCAGTCTTCTCAAACTTTCAAGACTCTAAAAGCAAAGTCACTCATTTGTGGGGTCCTGGAAAATCAAAACCCTAAGTTAAATACTTCCTTACTTCAGAAAGAACTGGACATGGTCACAATCAAATTGGAACAAAGCACAGTCTAACAGGCTAAATATATCTGTGTCCAGTGTATGGGTTTCACTCATGATCTTCTGGGTTCCAAGGGGCTTGGCAGTTATTCACAGCACAGCGTATGTGGCAGGCTCAGGCTGCCTCCACTGCACAGGTACTGCTGCCCTGGCTTGGCATCAAATGATATTCACATCTCCAAAGCCCTGGGCTCTCTACTGCAACTGGAGTGCACATCCGCCACCAGCCTCTCCTGGACTGTCTTCTAGGACGCTGACTCTGCCACACAGCATCAAACCTGAGGACACAGCTTCACCTATAGCTGCTCAAAGTACCAAGTCTCAGCGGCTCTCCACACCCTTCATGCCTTCAAAACCACCTTGGTGACTCTTACTATTACCAAGTCCAGCCTTGACACTCTGGCAACCTCCATTTCTGTGGGCTGACACTGAAGAAGTACCTCAGTGATGTTGGTTTCTTCTTAAACACAGCTGATTCTTTAGTCCCAAACACCAAGCATCAATTCCGAGAAAAGCAAGCTTTCACTTTACAGTGCTGGTTTCCTGCTAATCACAATCAATTTGTCAGCACCACAAATTCTTTTTTTAAAAAGATTTATTTGTTGATTGTATATACAGTATTCTGCCCACATTCATGCTTGCAGGCCAGAACAGGGCACCTGATCTCATTACAGATGGTTGTGAGCCAACATGTTGTTGCTGGGAATTGAACTCAGGACCTTTAGGCGAGCAGGCGGTGCTCTTAACCTCTGAGCCATCTCTCCAGCCCATTCTTAATTCAAAATATGGCAGGGCCTTGATACAACCTTAAGGGGACTCAGAAACTTCTCAAACTTCCCCAGTCAGGCCTCCATGGTGCACTCCTCTCAGCATGATCATCCAAGCCCCCACAACAGCTCAATGAAGCCTCAATGACTTCTGAACTCAAAGTTCCAAAGTTCTTCTACAATCCTCCCCAGAACGCAAGCTCAGCTTTGTCACATCAGTGCTTTCTATCGCTGAAATAGCAGGGCCTGCGGAAACACTGAAGGGAGACCCGAGTCTTAAATAGCAAGAGAGAGCAGAAAGTGTCTGTTACACCAGCATGCATGAGGAGTCGTGCATCTGCACAATCGGCAACAGCCCAGAGATGAGCGAGTGGGCTCCTCTGAAGCACAGGGAGGGGAATTTTAAGGAGAGTCAGGACATCTCAAAGGGATGGGTTAAACAAACAGCAATTTTATTAGTATACTCTGAATTGGCAGAGGTTTGGTCTTACCATCTTTGGACACACTTGCACAAGCATGGGTAAGTCCAGATGTGACTCAGAAGCGGCTGCAGGACTTGTCCTTCAGATACTGTGAGGCTGACTTAGGCCCTTTCATTGTCTCCTTCAACCCTGACTGTAAGGGCACTGTGAATAAATGGCCCTTTTTGGAAGACACCTGTTTTGCAATTCTCAGAGAGCTGCAACTTAAATTCATTTGTAAAAAGTGGGTAAGTTTAAGCCCTTCAGTAACAAAACACCAAAAATGAAAACGAATTGGGAAAGAAAGAGTTTATGTTTCTTATACTGGCAGATCCCAGTCCATAGGTGAGGGAAGTCAGGACAGGGTCCTGGAGGTAGGCACTGGAGCAGAGGCCACAGGGAAAGATGCTTACTTGCTTTCTCCTCACGGCCTGCTCAGACCAATTTACCACGTCTGGGACAGATGAAAATAGGAAGACCCCCCCCCCCCCACAGACTATGGAGGCAGAAAACAACTGTAGGAAGAAGAATGTGACCAGCAGAGGTGCTGAGAGATTTCCAGGGATTGTGGAGCTGCCTGCAAGTTCTTCAGAAAGACCAGGGATGCAGCTTGTATGCGTTTTCTATTAGATGGTGGTGCACTTTTTAGTGAAAGAGCTGCTTCTGAGTCACCCCGATCCTGTAGCCCTGACTCACACTCTGCACAACTGCAATGAAAACTCACTCATTTACCAAGCTGGAGTTTGGCGCAATTGTTACTCTGGACTGCCACAGCGTTCCTTTCTGGGTAAGCAGGTGTGTGTGTGTGTGTGTGTGTCTCCCCACGAAGAGTCTCTCATGAGACAAAATGTACTAAATAAAATTAGAGGTGTACTTAAATGTAGAAACACTCACATATACACAAACACAGAAAAGCAATGACCTCAAAGAGATGTTGTCAAATATTTCTATGTGCATATAGTATACATAGACACTGGGCTTGGGAACATCCATGAACACTGAACAGTGATCATCTCAAAAGTGGACTGAGGCAGGGTAGTGGTCCAAGAGGAACAAGAAATCCCACACAGCTAAATCTAGGCAGGAGACTGGTCACTTATAATTAAAACACAGGGGTCCTAAATGTACAGTAAACCCCAAGAAAAACCAACTTTTGAAAATTCTACTTAGGAAATCATCTTTATCCAATTAAGAGGGAGCACTTAGAGGTGTCAACTAACTTCAACAAGGCAAATGGGACTTAGTCGATGCACAGGCATGGGCTAAAGTATTTTCTGATAGAGCAAACAGACGGCACAATGAATTCCAGATAGCATCATATACCTTCAAAAATTATAAAGGTGGTTAAAAGTGATTTATATAAAGATAGGCACTAAATATGTAAAGAATGAACATATAAGTGTGAAACTGACCTCAATTATCGTAAAGAAAGAATTGAATAAACAGAATGGCTGTGAGTGGCAACCAATCAAATGTATGAAATATAAGGAAGTATACATCTATGTAGAATATGCATTTGTTAACACACACATACATTATATATATATATATATGTAAAATTATTATTTTAAACAACAAATTTCTTTGTAAAGGACTGGAATTTTTCTATCTGAACCTTCAGAGTATATTACTTCCTCTCTCCTTCAGTTTGAGAGTCAGCTCAGTGAATCCCAAGGTGATGTTATAATCAGGCATTCCATCTGTGACCACACACATACAATGATGTCACACTTTCACAGTACAATCTGAATGCCACATAACAGTCAGTGACTCTACCTTCCACACTAGTTTTCAACAGCATCCTTGCACAAATGATGTATGCTGTGAATATGTTTTATTAACTTGGTTAATAAAGAAGCTGCTTTGGCCTATGGCAGAGCAGAATAGAGGTAGGCAGGAAAACTAAACTGAATGCTGGGAGAAAGAAGGTGGGGTTAGGAAAAGCCACACCACATAGCTGTCAAAGGAGAAAGACTCTGGAACCTTACCAGTAGACCACAATCTCATGGTGATACAAAGATTAATAGAAATGGGTTAATTTAAGATATAACACCTAATAGTTAATATAAATCTAAATGTAAAAGGGACTATTTGAATCTGTTCTAGGGAAACTTGAAAATCTAGAACACTTTGGTGTGTAAATTTTATGGAAACTAATGCAGATTATATAGTATCTGCTTCTTTGTAAAATATTGTTTTAGAATAAAAAATCTGCCTTTTACTCAGACATAAAGTATATGTAGGGTATAATGAAGGCTGGGCTCATAAGTCAAATACAGATTTCAGAGTACAAATACTGCAAAACTCTACAAATCAAAAACCATATATATAACATGTATTGGAAATAATACATAAGATCTGCTTATAAAGCCCTCCTCAAAAAGTTCTGTTCTCAAGAGGGCAACAACGTTATAAAATATTATGAACACAAAAGTAGAGAGGAAGGGAGGCTCCATATTCAGAAGGTTATAGTAACACTACACTGTATTCTACCCGTGGAAACTTACAATGTATACTGCAATACAAATTTCTGAATGTTTTACTTTCAAAATGTTTATTTAGGATACTTATTTTATTTTTAATTATTTGTGTATGCATTGGCACAGAAGTCTGTGAGTGCAGGTGTCTCCATAGCCTAGAAAAGGGTGTTGTACCTCCTCTGAAGCTGGAGTTACAGGTGGCTGTGAGCGACTTTGTGTGGATGGTAGAAACTGAACTGTCCCCCTGAAAGGGCAGTATATGGCTGAAACCCTGAGCCATCTCTCCAGCCATAAAGTATGCTTGCTTTTGCTGAGCGTTTTACTTCCAAACTTTCTGAATCGTACTTTATGTGAACACTATCTCATAAGGCTGTCCTTAGGATTAAGGCAAGCAATATAAACATGAGGCAAAAATAAGAAAAACACTCACTTTTTTCTTGCTGTTACTAGATTTCCTACTAGATGAAATGCATCACAAATACCCGAATAGATATCTGTGGCTGTTTTACTGCATATAAAACAGGCTCACGCCAACATTCCCAGCTGACACTGATTCCACATGATGTGTCAGATTTGTAAAGTTTATCAGGCAAGCACACATATTTTTTCTGGGTGTTCAAAACTTTTTAAACTCATTCATGAAAATAATTACTGTCATAAGTCCTAAAATAATTATATCAAACAAAACAGTAACCCTTATTCATGAGTCTAGAAAGCAGGTTTTGCAGAGTCTTTATAATAAATAAAATAATTCAAAGAAAACCTTTACATCAACAGAAAAGGCCGTCATATTTTCAAGCCAGTGTTATCTAATTATAAATTCCCTGGGCAAGCCACTAGCCTAAGAGAGACTAACAAGACAAGATGGTCCAGCGGAGAGAAGCCCCCCCAGTCTCCGTGCGCTCTCAGGCTTGTCTCCCTACCTGTGCAGGACAGCTGGGTACTGTACACACTCTTTTTCCACTTGTGCTCTCACTGAAGACCCACAGGAAAGAACAGAATCATTTTAGATTATTGATCACCTGTGCTGCTGAAATTTAAAGATTGTTAAAAATCAGTAGAATAAAGAAATTCTTGGGGCTTGTAAAGATGGCTCAGTACTTTATGGCACTGGCTGCTCTTGGAGAGGACCATGGCACAGTTAGTGGCTCCAGTATGGCGGCTTGTAACTGTCCATAACTCCAGCTCTAGAGAATCTGGGCCTTTTTCTAACCTCTGCAGGCACTGCACAAGTGAGGTACCCAGTCCTACATGCAGGCAAAACTCAAATTAAGCAAATAAATAAATAAACAAATGCATCTTTAAAAAGCTCAGAAGCCTGTTGTCATAGATGTCCAGCATATAAATGTCGCTTGGAGTGCCGGGTCAAGTCCATCAAGAACAGAATAAAGAGCGCTGAGGACATGAGGGATGGGAGGGCTGGTTGTCTTCCTCCTTTCTTCTCTCCCCCTTTCCACCCTCCTTTTATTCTGTTTTTGTATTGATTATTGTTCCTTTTTGAAGTAACAAGTCCCCTATGCTGGCCTGGCTGGCCTTGAGCTTCTAAGTTCAAGCAATCTTTTTACTCAAGGCACTGTGTGCACAAGGACACGCCATGTACATGATTCTCACTATCCTAACAAAGTCAAAATAAAAGCTATCTGGGCTTTAAAACTTTAAAGAAGAAAAAAATTTAGAGAAGAGAACAGAAAATACTTTTATACTTCTGATTAGAGTTTTCCTGAAGAAAATTTAAAATTCACATGCTACCAAAATACCTAAGACAATGTGACCCCTAAGAGTTAAGTTTCCATATAACTTATACTATAAATAATAGATAGATAAAATATATAATAAACACACACACACACACATATATATAAACAGGATCATTAAAAATTATAAAAGGAGTACATTTAATTAATTTTTAAAACATAAAAGCTCTCCAACAGGATAAAGAATGAATAAATGGTGTGCAAATGGAGATACATAAATGTTTATGTATACAGCATGGTGACCAATGTCTCTAGAGACAAAAGGAATACAAATTTAGAAAGTAAAAGAACAGAAGGTAGAAATCTAGAAGACTAGGAGCGTCAAATAGCAGAAACAGAAAATGAATACTACCAGTCATAGTGCAAGGAAGGGGAGGTATCGGTCAACCCGGAAGACTTGATGTTTGAACACAGAAGCACATCTCACAGGTGCTCTGAATACACCCTGGAAGGGCCAGCTCTTTCCAGCAAAGCTAGAGGGTTCTGCAGAATAATGTCTCCCACTGGGAAAAGCAGCTTTGGTCCAGAGCTAACAGGTCCTGGAGCTGGGTAGAGGGAAAAGCTTTGGGTGCTGCACAGGGTTCTGAACATCTCCCAAACTTGGACAGTCTGCTGTGTACAATACCTGATTTCCTACATTTGCTAACAAACACTACCTACGTTAAACAGAATAAGTATTAAGATGGAACGACACCTAAAAAGTAATATTAAGTTAAAAGAAAGTCTAGACAGATGCAGTGTAGGGTTCTTTCAGAATTTTAAATAAAAAAGCACGATAAAGGTATTCATGAATAAGATGCCTCATTAATTTTCATGGTAACCATTGATATATCTGATATAGTGGTTTCCATATCTAAGGAAGCTTCTGGGATTAGCTTCACATATTTTGGATCGCCAAGATTACTCATGCTAGCATCTTTGTTACACATGTTAAGGGAACCGATCAAAACATCAATTTCAGAAACAGCTGGATTGGGCCTGGCTTCTTTAATCCCAGCACTCGGGAGGCAGAGAAAAGACCAGCCTGATCTACAGAGTGAGTTACAGAACAGCCACAGCTGTTACATAGAGAAACCCTGTCTGCAAAAACAAACAAACAAACAAGCAACTGGATTATACAGTACTTTGCAAAATTGAAACATTGTATCTATATCATGGAAGAACTGCCACGTGGGGTGAGGTGTGCTTTAGCAACCTGAGAGGTTGAGAAAAGGCCAGTTAGGCCATCTGTGGGAGTCCACAGGGCAGAAAGACCAAGTCAGGGTGGAGGTAAGTGGGTAGACACTGGCTTTTCAAACTACCAATTACAAGGAGTAAAAAGGATGTACAGAAGAAGAAAGATCAAGGAGAGTGTTGGCAATAGATATTTATAAACAGTAGATGGGTAAACGCCCTTGCTATGAGAGCTGCAATCGATCCACAGAGTCCATGTAAAGGCAGAAGCAAAGAAACACAACTGTCCTCCAGTCTCTAGGCATGTATGGTGGCACGTGTGCACCAGCCTTCACACAAGCTGTGCAGACAGACAGAAATGCATACATATACATACACACAGACAGGTGCATGCATGCACGCACACACACACACACACCAGAAAAAAACTAAAGAAACCACTAATGGTAAACTAACATGCTGCAAACACAATTAAACAAGGCCAGGTCACTGGATCTTTTTGAGGCTACAGGAGTTTACAGGTACCTAAGGTGATACCAAAGTATGTTCTTTGAAAAACTTTCTGTAGTAGTAAATTCCAACTAGAGAATGTTTCCATCATTCTGCTTTACGTTTATGAAAAGCTTCCCTGAAACTGGTAGTCTTCTATTAAATAGGCTAATTCTTATTAGATTAGTTAGTTGTGATTTTTGTCTATTATAGATTGCAACCTTTTGAAGTCAGTTCTTACAACAATACAAATGGACATACATTCAGTTCTACCAGGGAGCTGAGTAGCAAGGGAGAGACACACAGAAGTGGCTCTGTTCATATTCCCGAGGACATGGGCCCCTGGCCCCGGGTAAGGCCCTGTGTAAGCGTTCAAGTACACACCAAGTACACACAGCACTGAATCTGTTTTTCTGTGAAGGCTACAAGTATTCTGCTTTACACACTGTTCACATTTCTTGCTAACAGTCAAGGATTTCAGGTGATCTTGATCAAAATCCTGACTAGAAATCCACTTAGTCGTCTGTGCAGCAGCCGACTGAGGTACTGACCAACATATCCCACTGGTAATCTTGCTCACTGTTTGTTTCCCACACTCATTTCCACTGACATTATTATCCATTCCAATCTCTGCTCACAGCATCTACCTCCACTGAGAGAAACACTTTCTTTACATCTAACGGCTTCATCTCCACCCTCCCCGCTATGGAGAAAAACAGGAATCACAAGGGGAACGGGAGATACCAGGATGATGGTGTTTTCTTCTGTACATATAAAGGCACACGAAAATACTTCGGGAACAGGACATACAGCATGCCGTGTGATGAATGCAATGTGAGATAGAGCTGAGCCACCCACATCTCCAGGAGGAGCAGAGCAAGCCTTGAGAGTTCGATCCCCCTGATTCTTCAGACCCAAGCAGAAAACATATTTCATCAAGATTCCCACTTCCTAATTCATGATACACCATCAGTAAAATGGAGATACAAAGCAATCCTAGGTGCGAAAGAGACGACTAGATTTTCATCCAACCCAAGCCAACAAGGTAGACACACGTGTCCAAAAAATGAAGCTCAGATGCTGGGTGGGCTGCACGGCTGCCACATCACCATTATAGACGCCCGAAATAACTGCAGCAGATAGTGGAGGGTGTGCTTCGGAGGAGTAGGCCTCAGCTCGATGCTTGTGGGGCTTTGGTGAAAGGACCTATGTGAAAAAAGGTAAAAGAGCCTGCCATCTGTTAGACATACTACATAGTTGGTCACTGTAGGAATTCAGAGACTTCAAGCTACTGATCACTATGTGTCAGAAAGGGAGGAAAGGGTTATCACATGCAGAATGTCTTCTCCACTAACCAAACCATGATGACATTTTTATAAAGCAGAGACAACACTGTTACTTGAGTCTCTGAGTGGGAATCTGTCCACTGGTCCACTGCTTCCTCCCGCTAATGTACCGCCTAGGTGGTACTGATGCTGAGACGTTCTTTTCATTGTTATCTTTCTCCTGTTGATAGAATTGTAGGCCCTCGATGCTGCATGCCTACATATCAACTCTTTTAGAGGTTTATTTTGCCATTCCGTTTCTCTGTTTATAAGGAGTTTATGAGCTGGGCTACAACTGCAGCTGGGGGGAGGGCACTTGTGCAGCATGTGTAAGGCCCTATATTCTAGGTCTGTCACCACTAGAGCAGAGAAACAGGCAACTGCCACCAAAATGCACACAAACTACATAACAATCCATTCACAGCTTTAGCCTGAAATAATCTACCTAAAACAAATCCAAGTAATTCATATGCAAATACATACATACATACATACATGTGAATAAACAATTATCTACAGCAACTATGTAATTCACACACTTTTACAAACTTAAGGCATAATAAGCAAAGATTTTATTGAGCTGAATATTTTATTCCCTAGTATCTTTGATAGTCTGGCCCAGAATATAGTTTTCTTTAGGTCAGTTTAGAGATATTTAAGGAAAAATAACCATCTGTTAAACAGCAACTGGGGCATCAAGGCAGAAAAGCAGAGTCCAGGGGGACAGTAGGCAGGCCTGGTCACACAAACCATCTCCCATCCATAGACTACCATCAGGAATCAAAGACTACTCACAGGGCTGAGAGGAGGGACACGGGAGCTGGCAGGAGTAAAGCCCCCACCTCCCCTCCGGCTGCTGTCAGATATTTGCAGTGTATAGCCACCGAACAGGGAACTTACTTAGCAGTGGGAAGGCAGTTGAAGGAACCTTCTACTTTTAACTCTGTGGCTTATAAAAACATACTTGTCAAATATTAAATTCAAAATGAATAATCTAACATTTTAATAATTTTTCTAGAGAGGATGAAATCTTTTTACAATTCTAAAGTTAAGTGATTAGCTTTGAAGTAGAAAAAAGTAATAGAAAGAATCAGTAATGACCAGAACCACTGAGTTTATCTAATAATCTATGACCAGTTGCACTAAAATGTACTCTGTAATCCATTTAAAAATAATAACTGGTTCATTTCAGTCCCTGCACACAATGCTTCCCTTTGTCCCTTGTAAGTCTCTCAAATGTCTTATTTTAAAGGAATATATAGTACTCCCGGAAGACATTTTCCCATTTCTATTCTCTCCGACTCCTGCGAGCCCTTGTTCTGTGTGATAAGGCAATCTCCTCCGGGATCTGAGCTGTGTAGTTTCGCACCACGAGTGACAAGGACTCGACGTGAGTAACTGCCGTGCGCAGGTTGTAATTATGTCAGCTGGAGTGTTGAACAAGGGGACTGATTAATGTGAGCCCTGGCCCAGCCACAGGCCCTATCAAAACCTCCGCGCGGGCCAGCAGTGGGGACGGGTTAAAGCAGAAAGACAAAACATGCAGCATCGTCCATGATAGATGAATTGCTCCAACAGACTCAGGCAGATGTTCCCGGACAGTATAATATACAATTACTCTGCCTTATCACCTTCCCAGGGACAATAAAGCTTCCTCCTTCTATAGCTCATGTGAGTGAAGGCAAAATTAGTTTTACTTTTACAACACTGACTCACTTATCATGTTGCCTTGATTGTGCTTTTACAGCTAAAGAAAACATATATTCCACTTTTAAACTCCAAAGAAAAAGACCTTAAAATAAAACTGAACTCTTGTTTGGACTCTCTTTTACATCAGAGATACACTGTTTTAAAAGATTGTTTTGTTAAAAACAAAAAGTAATAAAATACGTGTGCATATGTAGTTAAAAACAAGTACAGACATATAACTCAGGAAGATTTGGATAGCATAATCATTACATTCATAACATCATTTTTCAAAGACCAAACAGAAATCATTAATTGGAAAGAACATGTAATTAAAAATATATATGTGCTGATTTGGCCTACATATTTCTCAGGCGGACGTAAACACACAGCTTCCCGAGTCTGAGGTGATGCCCAACGACTCAAGCACAGCCACCACCCTTCAGGCCTCTTCTCAGGAAGGCTGCGCTCGCCAAGAAAACGGAGGCTTGCTTTTCGGCCATTTTAATAAACCACAGAAAGAGTGCCAGAGTGCAGCCCCGTCTGGAGAAATACAGTTTCTATCGCCTTTGTTTGTAATTACAGAATGGGCACTACACATATGTGCAGAGGTGTTCAACACAGAATCCTCTCAATGGGCAAAAGGAAATGGGCCTTTGAGCTTCAAGCTTGTAACTTGTTATGAAATAACATAAAGCCCATGTACAGCCATTACAGCCTTGTGTTGATCATATTTATAACAAGACAAAATGGCAGAAATTGTAACAGAATCAAAGGAAAGGCAGACAACATGCGACTGAATGCACACACAGCCAACGTCGGCCTGTGGGGTGATATACATGACTTATTTCCACTTTTTAGTGGTTTAATACAACTGACAGCAACACTTGGCAGTTATAATACACCCTAAGTCATGAAAACAAATCATGCCCCTGCCTCACCCTGAGGAGTGATACATCTGCTTCTCTTTCTATATTATACAGTCACTAACTCCAATGTCCAGAAGATCCTTATTACATTTCTCTTGGTATGGCAGACCCCAGTCACATTTTATATGCCTAGAAATCTGGCAGTCTGAAGAAGCAAGGGCCAATTTAAAAATAATTTTCAAAAGAAGTTTTAGCACAACATATTATAGAAAAAAAATGCTTCTCATTGATGAAGACATTTTCTGATGTTCCAGGAATTGGGAAAAGGCAAGCGAAAGGAAAGGAAAAAAAAAAGCACAGAACAGGTTGGGAATGTAGAAAAAGTTCAGTGTCTTTACCACAAACAACTCAGTATACTGCCCTTGGCTGATGATGTCATTCGAGTGTGCTATTAGATTTACTGATGTCAGATATTAGCAGAAATTATTTAGAACAAGAAAGATGTCCTATTTTAAAACTGCATTTAATGAGTATTTCATTAAATGATCATACACAACTGTTAGGTAGCAGCAAGCAAGTTTTAAACAAAGTAAGGACAGTTTAGGCTTCTGTATAGATGCAAGGAAGGCCACAGAGAATGGGTTCTCAATGTGGGCACAATGGGAAGACACCACAGGACTGTGACCCCATCTAGGTCTAGTGTCTGCATGTATAACTTTGTAACAATATCAAATTTGGTGTTGTATGGTATCCCACAGTATACAAACTTCATTACACAGGCTGCTCAAAAGGCAACTAGAAGCAAATAACATCAAGTTCCAAAGTGTGGCCAGAGCAGCTGTCGTCCAAAGGTCCTGGCTGCTCCCGCCCATGGTAACTCCAAGAAGCATGCATTCTTGTTTTTTCCTAAGCTGGTCTCTGTTCTGACTGGACTGAAGCTGGCCATCCTCAAGATCTAGAACCACAGAAGCAGCTTCCGTTTCCTGCATGACTGCTTCTTGCCAGGGTCTCTCTTTCCCGGAGGTCCCTTTTGGTGCCCCCAGACTACTTCTCAATCACACATGCACTGGCTCGCTGTCTCTCGGATTATTTGGACCTCATACTTTCTAAGGCAATTTTATTGGCATTACTGCTGGCTACCAGGTTCCTCACTGATGAGTCCTGACATGTATTCACATGAATCTCCTGAATATTGGAAAAGCAGGGTGCCCTGGATCACACGTCCTGCCACATCCCTAAAGGACATTTCCTCTCCAGAAGGGAAAGTCTTATAGATGCCATCACTCATGGAGGCACTCTGGCCAATGCATGAAGGACAATGTCTCTGTCTGCTGCCTGTCTCCATTCATTCATCAGGTGGGAATGTACATAACTTCATACTGGCTCCTAACCTGGCCTCATTTTCTGCCTGCACCTTTGCAATGGTATTTAAAATGATCTCCCATCTTCTGCTATTTCCCTCTGATTCATTTTTGTAGCCCATCTTTGTGTCCTCTCCAGCATAGGCAGTGCTAGTGTTCAGTGCTTCTTTTCCTACAACATAATTCTCTATGTCTTACAACACAGGCTTCTTGGAGAGAGAGGACAACTTAAAATAGAAAAAAAAATGGCACACTTTAGAAATATACCATGAAAGAATCTTAAAAAGAAAACAAACTAACATTCTGAACTTGGAATAGCAAAATAAATTTCCTGAGTTAAAATGTCTTTCATATTTTATTTCAAATACTTTAATTCAAGAAACAAATTACATTATTTAAGTATAAGCTTTCAACATGTACCACATTTTATCCCAATGGGAAAATCCTAATTTGTTTTACGGGATTTTTCATATTTGTTTAAAGTTACAACTTAAGACTGAAGAAATAAAACATTGGAGAAAAGACCATGAAAAGCTAATCAGCACACATTCCAAACCACACAGTGAAAACTGTATCTAAACACAACAAAGGGCAGAGTGCAAGACAGAGGCCTCTAGCTAGAGTCAAGTCAAAGTCATAGACAATAAGAAATTGAGTTTATGAAGGTAGAGGAAAAATTAATATTGTAGGAAAACTACCAGGTGACATATTAGTAATGGAAGAGTAAATTCTAGCTCATTTAAACTATTCCTCATTTGGAGCTAGCTATACAATAAATGATAGTATGGGGCTGGTTTTTAGTCGAGACCATTTTTACAAACAGAATAAAAAATAATGTAAGCATTGAAATGCCAACAAAGAGTTGGTGCTGTGTTCTTCTAATAAAAAATGACAAAGCTCCAAGATATGTAGAAGACAAGGCACTGCCTTTATACAGAAGTTCCTGTTCTACAGAAGAAGGCCAATTCATGGAAGACAGGCTGCTACAGAAACTGCCGAGATGAAAAGGAGGACCCCAACATAACCCTGTCAGAAAAGGACTCCACCACCATTTTCTAAACATTCAAAGGTTTCCTTTTCCATGATACTTCTGTAGGTCCCAGAGAGATAATATTTCAGAATAGGCTAAAACAAAGGAGATGAAAACAGAATGGTGCATCTGGAGTCCTAGCATTCAGCAAAGTCGCTGTTTTTTGAATGCCAGGGTGACGATACATACAATACCCTATTGATTGCTATCAGCTCCTCTGTGGAGTTACAAGTGTGTGCCTAACAAGCTTCGTGGCATCAACTTTTTTCCAACTGCTGGGGATAGAAACAGTTACATGGGAAAGTGTTTTGTTGTGTGATAATAACCCTGGTGTCTGAGGAATAAGTTATTATGCAAGAGACTATTGCCCCAAAAATATTTTCTATTTTTTTCATCTCTAAGGCCTTTCTTCCTATCACAATACATACAGATATATCTAACTACCACCCCAGGGATTGTCCATAGTAATTCCTTGTAGAAAGACCATCCCCAAAGATAGCTTTGGCCCTCTATTAATGACTGAAATTGGGATTCAACAACAGCAGGTTAAATAAACATGTTTATCTGGATTCTACTTTAAGAGATAGCAGAGGGAGTGTATGGTCACTTTGTGTTGGCAATGGCTCTTCTAATTAATCTGTGATCTCAGTGCTGCCTTAGCTGCATCAGTTAGCACAACCGCTCTCCTGTGCTGATAAACAAAAGGTGGCAAGGAAGACCATCTTCATTTAAAGACAAAACGACAACCTGCTGGGGATTAATGCTAAGGAATCTACTATATGATTCCATGTATTACTCATCAACATTCATTACAATTTTGAAATAAAAGTGTCAATATTAAATAAACTTCAGGGAAAATAATGGGCTGAAACAGCATAAAGCCTGCCAGGGGATACAGTAATTCAAAGTCTAGAGGTTTGTGTGCTATAGCAAAGAGAGACGTACAGATGAGACAGGATGTGTATGAGGATGACAATGCAAAACCACAAAAACGCAGCACTAGGGACAGTGACATGGATGAGATGGGTGGGGACGAGCAGAAACGGTTTCCCGCTGGATGAGCACACTTTCTATGAACGAGAGACACAGCTGACAGAAACGCAAGAGATTTCCACACTTAGAACCTTCACGACCATCCCTGGGTGGATAAAATCATGCAGACATTTTCTGTGGAGGAACACCTGAGAAAATTCTACTGACACTTACCAGAAACGTCTACCCCACGGAACTACCACTCAGAGAAACGCTAGAACACTTAGGTGAATCTACTCAGCACACAGGCAAGCTGTGTGCAGGAGCAAGCAGGCAAGGGCGATCTGTCTGCAGGGAGAGCTACACACAGGGTCTAACGGATGCATGTTTTCTACAGGAGATCCAGAGATTGAAGGAAGCCTTGCACTCATCATTATCTTAAAATACTATCCACAACTATGATGCCAACCAGGTTTCCAGGCTTTCGCAATCGTGTGTACGACTCTGCCATCTGATCGGAGCCACCGAGCAGGAAAGCAGTGCAGCAGGGCAAAGGGAGCAGAGAGGTGAAGCAGCACACGCTCATGACCAAAAAGTCTGATCTCAATAGGAGACACTATTTTTAATTATTGGAACTAAGTAAGTAGCTTTAAATATAAACAGTGTCTAATATTAATGCCAGATTATGTTCATTTTATAATTTTTATGACTTTTGTAATTTGATAAAATTAAACAAAAATATTGAATGCTACTCAGAGTTATTCAAAAAGAAATTGCTCGATTCATTCCACACGTCTCATTTCATCTTTCTCTTCTCTACAACCATTTTTTCCCTCTCTTACTATTCAGGGCAAATCCGAGAAGCACAGGAAGCCATGGGAAGGAAAATAGGAACTCTCCCAAGAGACGATCCAAAAGGAGAAAATTACCCCCTGTGGACGCTGTCTCCTAACTCAGGTGTTGCAGAAACAAATCCCAGACAAGAACAATGAATCCTGCTGTATGCTGGATTTGCAACGACACAGTGCCAATGACCATTTGTCTTATGTTTAATTATGTGTGACACTGTCCCTAAATGAGTATCATCATCTATGACTTAAAAACATTTTTTGTAATTGACACAGAATTGTATATTTCAGAAATTAAAACAAAATTTCAAATAGAAGGATCACAACACCAAGGATTTGGTAAAGTATTTTAAAACTTCCCATACACATCGAATTACAATTAAAGGTAAGACAAAATTCTACTAAGTTAAAAATATTCATCCCCAAAAGTTTCTTGTGTGAACACAGATATGGAACACACTCAACAGCAGCCAAGCCCTTGCACTTGGGACAGATGCCTGCTGGGGAAGCTGAGCAGAGTCCCACAAGCAAGGACAGAGAACCCAGAGTGCTTGGGAGAGACACAGCCTTGAGTGAGGGTGGTCCATGAACTGTCCTTCACATCTTCCTTTTAGTGAGGGTGGTCCATGAACTGTCCTTCACATCTTCCTCACACAAGAAAGAAAGACGCTCTTGAGACAAGAAACTAATGTGCTAACCACATCTCCAGAACATACTGGCCGAGGTGCTAAATCAGCCATCAGACAAGAAGACAAAACGAGGAACATAACTCCCAGAGTTTAGCAAAACATTGGTGAGTCCTTGACGTGAGGTGGAAATTGTACAATTCTTTGCCTAGCTTCCTGAGATACAATTAACTATTGGGGAATACGTTAATGCTGTGAATTAGAAAAACCTGTGCATAAACTAAAACACTCAGAACTATTTCAAAGAAGGCACAGGTGAGTTTAGTGGAGCTGAGACTGGTAAATTTTGAGGAAAACTTAAGAGAAACAATGAGGATATTTCAAGTTCAATAACAGGTACATAATAAAATAGCTTTGAATTTGTTTTCTGTAATTTAATAAATGAGACTTAAAGTCCTTAGGCTTCCTCTTGCTAATTGTAGTATTTAGATTACTATCTGCTCATATCTCCTACACAAATCTTAAAGAAACAAAAGAGAATCAAACAGGAAGGTAAGATTCACCAAAACAACCAACCAAACAAACAAACAAGGAAAAAAACTCAATAGTTTTCAGGCACTTCAATAAAACTCATCTACTCTCATATTCAAGCCAATATAATCAGTGGAATACAGACCACTTGGAGAGTCACAAATCTGACAGGCAAGTTGAGATTTTATATTACTCAAAGCTATACTATAGCACAGGAAAGACTGGGCTGTCTGTATTGACGACAATACATAACAGAAGGAAAGAAAATGAAGAAAAATGTTAAGAATGTTCTATTTTTGTGTAAAAACAAATCTAAGAACTTGCAATATAAATAATACAGTAGGACTGTGTGCTATGTATCTAAATTTAGGCTTTGAAATTAAATATGTGGTAATTAATGCTGAAAAGTTATGAAGTTATGATGGAATACACTGACGTGTAATGGATTAAACTTCTGGATATTTTAGACAGGAAAAGCAACTGAAATGGGTCTATGTTTACATCTAAATAGAATGAGATGTCATTGCCTAAATTAATAATGCAAACTTGAAAAATAGCCCCAGGTTCAAAACACCAATTATAAAATTCTTTTGTAAACAAATATGCACTCATATTTTTCATGAATAATTTTAACTAGTACTATTGGTGTGCTAATGTTCAATTTATAAAATGAGAAATATATTTTCAAATACAATTTAAATAATATTTCAATTTCTAATGATGGTTAACTTCCTTGCAGATAATAGCTAATACTGGCAAAGAAGAACAGAGGGCAGGAACAGTTTTGCATATAGAATGTATGCATGAAAAGTATTTAAATATCTTAGTAATAAGATATTGTGGAGGAAAAGATAAACATATGCATCTCTTTAGGGAACACGTCAGCACCCTGCTGTAATGACTGTGTCCGTCACACAGAGATGGGCCGTGAGGTCTGTGGACAGCAAGGCTATCGTGCTCTGCTTTTTTCTCATTAAGAAAACAGAAAAATCTATTCAAATTTCTATAGTTCATTCATGGCTTAATATATCTGCTAACTCTTCCAGTATTAATAAAATAGTTCACTAATAAGAGCTAACCACAGCACAGAAGGCTAAAGCTTTTGCATGAATAAAAAAGCTTCAAACCATTTACTTTTAGAAAATAAAATTATACAAAGGTTTTACATAAAAGACAAAAACCAACCGTTACCAAGGATAGGAAATACCTGAATATGTGACTGAGTGGACAGAAGTGGCCTGGGTATTAGCGTACAGGCAGTGTGGCATTGCTGAGAGAACGCTGTCTGCTCTTGAACACAGTGCCTCACAAGGCCAACAGGACAGCGCCAGCAGGCACACACGAGCTGCTGTGAATCAGGGGTGCTCTTGTATAAGATGGCACAGGGGACACATCCTATGACCTTAACCTTAGCAACAGGTCCAACATTCTTTCAAACCAAGAAAATCAGAAGTATATGGAAATCTATCTTTGCATACAATATCATGAGTCTACAAAAGTGTGACGATGGTAATATAAAAGTGTGATGATGGTGATATAAAAGATTCAAACGACAGACTCTGTACTAGTGCTGTCAGAAACCCTCATCCTAAAATCTAAAACATTATTCTAAAAAGTCGTAAGCACGCGACAAGACTTTGAAGAATATTTAGCACAGACTCTGAAAATAGCGTAGGTGTAAAATAAAATGACATATATGATATAAAATATAAAATAATATGCACGTACAAAATGTTATACATACTGATCATTATAAGTCAGTGTGTCCTGGGGTAATACAGGCGTTATAGCTGTGTTAAGAAGAGCAATCTTCAAGGGAGGCATTTTGAAACTGCACAGTGTCTCAACAATTATAAGACAATTGATTTTGGACTTAATAATTTCTAAGTATTGTAAGAAGTTCTTTCTTAAGATGCAATCTTGACATGGATCATAAACAAGATTTCAACACACTATAGATATGTAGGACATGGACGCTGTAGTTAACACTCTGAACATCAGTCTCTGACTGACAGGTGAAACAAAATCTGAGGTCTTGTTCAAATCAGAAATGAATGGGAAAACAAGCATTGAGGTCTCCTATGTAACTACACATGCCAGGCTTTGTGAGGCTCCAGCTTCTTACACTGTGGAGTTCATGAATCTGCGGTATGGGGAGTCATAAGTCTAAAATAGCAAAAGGCTTCTGAACACCCAGTAACTCTGCCCACCCTGACACACACACACAAAGAAAATCAAAATCAAACTCACAGTGGAGCACAGGCATTTCTGGCAACACTTGCCCAAGTGATATCACATGACATCATCGTGCTTAGTGCTCCTCTTGTTTTTTTTGCTTCAGGCAACAAAATATTTCAAATGTCTCATGCTGAATTCAAGACTGTTGTATGTTTGTTTATACAGAGTGTTTTACTGTCTATGCAATTTTTAACTATCATTAAAACACAATGTTCTAATTATAAAAAACTTAGTATTTTCCTATTATTAGTCCTAGATATGAAAATACTAAATTTATTGTATCTTTGCATTATATAGTGTTAGAAAGTTTGATTTTTGAAACAGCTGTTAGAATTACTGATTAAAATTTAATTAAAATGTTAAATAAATTTTGGGTTGGGAAAATTTTCCAATAATTTCTAAAATGGGCCTGAACACTATTTTCCATTCTGCACTATGTATTTGTGCAGTGGTGCTGAGTACTGAAGCTTATAAAATCAGAGTATGATCAATTATGAAAAACACTGAAGACGCTCATCAGCAGAACCATCCAAACATGTAAAATAAAAGGGCGTATTTTTCAGTTGAATGTAAATTGCTATTAATATAGAAATATGAGAACAAAAATTTCTTTAAAATGTCTTTTAATATATATTACCAGTAAAAACTGATCTGTATACCAATTTTATATACATGTACATCTCGAACTCACTACTATTTCCTTGGGCAAAAGTGGTTACAAGTGGAAAAGCTTAAGAAGCCTTAGTCTTGATTGTATTGGTCCTTCTGGGACCCCTTCATATATATTTAAGAATAAATAATTAATGCTTTTCTAGTTCTAACACTGTTGTGGGGTGTGTGGGGGGTGGTTAAGTGTATAAAAATATATTTGGTAGTAAAAGAATAAAATTTGATGTGAAGCTACACCACTCCTGTTAGCGCCATTCTAACTGTATAGAAGTTCAATGATGGTATCTTAGGGTCTGGTAAATTTTGGTATATGATTTTTTTTTTACTTGCAATTTTTTATCATAAAGGTAAAACAAATTTAATATTAAAAAATTAAATGGTCACCCTACCAAATTCCATAGTGGAAAACAATTGGAAACATATTTAATATATAATTTATTCTGTAGATAATTAACATTATCAATAAACTGGCTTCCAATTCATGAAAATGGTATTATGTATCATGACTTATTTGTATATTATTTTTAAGAAAATGTTTTATAGCTGAGAATGAAATTGTGTGATGGAAAGTTTACCTATCATGCCCAAAGCCCTTGGCTTGATGTTCAGTAACATAAAAAATATGTTATGGCACTTAGAGCATTTGTTTTAGATTTTCTTTTTAGACAACGTCTAGATATTTGGGATCCTGGGTTCTATTGTAAATGGTATAATCTTTTCAAAAAAGATGTATTTATTTACTAGCATACGTGTGTCGGAATATATGTGTATGCATGTGTCTGAATACATAAGTGTGTATATATGTGCATCTGAGTATATGTGTGTACATGTGTGTATGTGTATGTCTGAGCATATGTATGCACAGAAGCATGACAGGTATGCACAGTGCCAGTCAGGGGAGCTAGGACATATGTGCCCTCTGGACAGCCCTTCCAC
The DNA here is from genome assembly GCF_982192425.1 of Myodes glareolus. Classification (NCBI taxonomy): domain Eukaryota; kingdom Metazoa; phylum Chordata; class Mammalia; order Rodentia; family Cricetidae; genus Myodes; species Myodes glareolus. The sequence goes on along the minus strand of NC_142038.1, from coordinate 4,879,969 downwards.
CCCACAGTGAACCTGTCATCTGCTTCACTGTATTTCTCAGAGGTTCCATTTCAAGTCTTTCAAGGAACATACAATAAGCAGTCACTGTGTTCCAGACACAACCAGAGGTCAAACTGTGTGTGTAACTACTGTCCACCAGGACCCTATGGACAACCTCACTGTGTGTAACTGCTGTCCACCAGGCCCCTATGGACAACCTCACTGTATGTAACTGTTGTCCACTAGGACCCTATGGACAACCTCACTGTATGTAACTGTTGTCCACCAGGACTCTATGGACAACCTCACTGTGTGTAACTGTTGTCCACTAGGACCCTATGGACAACCTCACTGTGTGTAACTGCTGTCCACAAGGACCCTATAAGGCAGTTCATTAGTAATTACTATCTCACAAATGAAAACACAGCTGCTCTATCAGCTGAGGAGTTCTGACTGCAGCACAAACTGTGTCCTGAGTCCTATGCTGTGAGGAAGCCCACAGTAAAGACTCAACCTGCGAGCTGTGAAGCTGATCAAGCAATGGCCATATCAGCTTCCCCACATCAAGCTTCTTTGTTGAGCCATGGTTTCTATTAAGCTATAGTGAATAAACATTACAGATCTGAACTGTTTGCTACGAAAAGTACCACTTCTATGAATTTATATGGAAGTTTGTACATCGTCTTATTTGAAACACCTCTACCACTTAAAATAACGTGAAACCAAGTTCCAGGGAAGGAGGGCCACACAGAAAGGAACTACGCATTTGACAGTGAGAATGAAAATTTGCACTGAAAGAAACAAATTCTTCCTCAAAAATACTAACAAAAGCCTTATGTACAGGGTATAAACTAAGGCTTTTAGTTCAAAAGCAAGGTATAATAGGAAGATTTTATCATTTTCTGTGTTTTTCCTTTACAGCTAAGATAAAAAGGCTTGAAAATGTTCTTACCAGACTTCACATGCATCAGGAGACGGGAATTTCTAGGGATATCTCTAATATGATCACCATTTCCCCGAACTTCCCAGAAACACCACACTAGTGTTATGTGTAGACAGAGCCAATAAAATGTTGAATGAATAAATAATGAATGAAATATATCTGTAATATCTCTGTTCTATTCAATGACCTTTCACATAAAAATTAATGCAATAATGTGGATGATAATAGAGATTGTAGCAATATATTAGCCAAATGCACAGGTTGCCTCCATACAAAAATCTGCTTTTAAAAAAAAATCTACATGTTCAGTATATTCTAATACTCAATAGAAGGGGACTTGGTTTTCTATATCATGGTATAGGTGGGGTGTGGCAGTCAGAGTAGAAAGCTTCAGCCGAAGGGTGAATCCCTTGGCTAACACTGGTACCCCTCAGATGTCTACAGTCCATCACATCACAGACCCTCCCCCACAACACTGGAACCCCTCAGATATCTACAGTCCATCACATCACAGAACCCACCTCCTCCCATCCCCCACTACAGCAAACACTGGAACCCCTCAGATGTCTACAGTCTACTATCACAGACAGCAGAAGAGGTCAAGCTCATGTTCCTGTTCTTGGCAGCTTGACCTGGCAACAAGCTCTACTTCCCAGTCCACTGTCACCATGCCTCTCTCTCCATGCACCTTCCTAGCACCTATCTCTCAGCTGACACAGACCCTAGGGAGTGGACTGAACCAAAAAGCAACTGCCACCTCCTTTTGGAATATATACCATGCAAACCGACGCTGAAACACCTCCTCCTGCATAGCTGAGATTAGGGACTGGGTCCAGGTCCACAGTCAGTGTTAGAACTGTTTCTGACGACTCCATCACTAGAGGTGGAGTCACACTGTGAAAGGCAGGCAGCACTTCTTATATCATCATCACTACCATACAAAGCTTTTGCTCAAAGTCAAGGTCTTACCGCACAAGGTATGGAACAGTGAATTGCTGGTAACACACCCTAAATGTGAGTAATTAAATAAGCACCCAAAACATGAACAAAGAAAGGACTGTAAAATCCTAGGCACTAAGAGTACCAAAACAGAAGTTTATATATGATATGTATCACCAGTGTGTCCACACACGACACATAACTCCCTATGTAAATAAGGGCTGTGCTATAAGGCATCAGTGTAGCTGGCCAACTGTAAAGAGAGTCTGGAGGCTAATGAAGGAGGCACTCCAGTGGAAGAAAATGGGCACACTAAGGAAATCTATCCCCGCCTTCTCAATTACAAGGAAGTTAAGACTGTTTTGAAAAATGTCTGTTTTTGAAAACTTCTCTGAGATCAGGAATTACAGACCTTACCTAACACGTATTGCCCACCAAGTCCACTAAAGCAGATCAGAAGGACTAAGTCCTGCCGGGCCCCAGCTGACTATGGCGTCACATCTGACCTCATTACCTGTAGTCACACCACGGGCACCTGTAGGGCTTCTCTCCAGTGTGGACACGCTTATGACGAGTCAAATGTGATTGGGTTGTAGAGGCAAAGTTACATTCGTCACATTTGAAAGGCTTTTCTCCTGTAACAAGAAATGCATATACATGAGTTATAATTGGGTACGAAGCGACCAAGGTTAGTATTAGCATACAAAAAGTTTATATCTACAAAATACTACAAATATTATTGGATGGAGTGCAGGAGTTTAGGATATGTGAAAGCTAAAGGATATTACTGACATGAAACTGGCTATTAGGAAAGTATACAGCACAGTGCACAAACAGGACTCTAGGCTATACGTACAGGCCAGGACTCTGGAATGACTTTATAAACCATAATACTTTGGTGAGATTAAAACATGGCCAATCATACAGCAGACATACAGTTGAATTTAAGATGGAAAACAATAAATTCCTAGCAATATTTATGAAGAAAAATGAAATGATGTCATTACTCTAATTAGTGTTTAGAAGTTAAGAGGGATTATAATTACGGGGTAGAAGGTATGAAGCCTCGACAAAACAAACAAACAATGCAATGTTAATCCCATGCTAAGATGTGCGAATAAATCACATAAAGATCAGGCCAGGATGGACAGAAGTGGAGCCTCAGGCTGGCCTGGGATGACCGGTGCCCTCCTCTACCTGCTCCTCCACACCCACTCAGACAGTTTCCCATTTCACTTGCTACACTGGCTGCTGAACAACTGACCCAAGGCTAATTAATTTCAGTTAACATAAATTCAAATTTGAAACTTAATACAACCCAGCCATTGAAAAATGTTTTAGCATGATTGGAATAGCTTAGAAATGTGAACCTAGTCTTTTAAGTACAACTTTAGATTATATACTACACACACACACACACACACACACATATTTATATAGTTATATACTATATAACTATAGATTATATACTTGGGATGCAACTTTATTCTTCGAATTGAAATGTGCTAGAAGCATAAAATGTATGCCAAATATCAAAATCTTAGTACAAAGAGTAAAAAAAATTAATAATGCCATAATAACTTTATTTAAAAATGATAATCTTGATATTGCAGGTTAAGCTAATGATCGTAAAAATCATTTTCCCTATTTTGTGGCAGTCAGACAATGTGTGGCTTATATTACATTTCTCCTGTCAGGGATGAAGGAAGGAGCAGCCCACCCTCTTCTCCTCACACAGAATGCTCACAGTAGACTCTCTCGCGCACTTTTAGAAACACACTAACGCTAGGTTTCAACATGCCCACTTGGTGCGTCTGATTTTCTACCTTTTCATGACAATACTCTCCGTGCACTGATCTATTTAAACTGAAGGAAAGTTTCTTCCTTTATACATGTGTTTCTGTGTGTAACTACTTGTCCACAGCACAACGTAGGGCTCAAGGGATAACTCTGTCTACCCACTGGGCTTGGTGGGCAGCTCCTGGACCTCCTGCACCATCTCATCAGTCTGAATAATAACTGGAAGGCTCTGGCAGCCCTTGACCTTCTTCCCCCTTTCCCTCTGCCTTGCTAGAAACCATTAGAGCACATTCCTAAAGCTAGTCCACAAGGTCCATTCCCTTATTTGGCTAATCCCTCCTCTTGAGGCCGACCACCAAGGTTCAGATACCCAAGTATTGAAATCCAGCAATCAAAAGTCCCCTTTGCCTCACCTAACTAACATGAACAATTAAAATTAATCACCTCATTCTAACACTGAGTTTCCCCCTGTACCTTTATAAATAGCCATTTTCCTATAGGCCATGTCTGTCTCCTCTCTACCCAGAGGCAGTTCTCTGACCTCCAGGACAACACTCCTTTCCCTGTTTCCTCTGTCTCCTGTCTTTGTTACTTACCCCTGTCCCTTTGGGGCAAATATGTCTCCTTTGTGATGAGAACTTGATCTTGGGGTCATGAGCCAATGCTTAGCCCTCCTTTCAATAATAATTTAAAGTATTATTAAAGTATTGAAGATACTTACTAAAGTATGTTTGCCCCCAACTGCCTTCATCAATGCAGTCATTAGTAAAGATACCTGTTCTTCTCACATGGCCTCACACACTGCTGTACAGATATTTAACTTATGCGCACAAATCCTGCAGGGAGTTCTCTCTCTGGGTGAAGCCTGATAAACTGAGATCCTGGTTCTGCCCCGTCTCACTTGCTGTCAGACCACTTGAGAAAGACCACGAGGTCAGATAACACCGCCAAAGTACAGGACGGCTGTGCAGGCCACGGCAGCAGGCAGCAGCAGGACAGAGTGGCCACAGCCGACAGGAACGAGGGCAGCACAGGAGGGGCTCTCCCAACCAGCTGGGGCAGGTGGGTCAGTGCACAGCACTAGCTGCTGGCTTACACACTTGAGGAGGACGAAAAGCTACTATGCTGCAGATCTTATTTAGAAACCACTGTGTTTAACTTACCCCTGTTTAAGAAAAAAAAAAATCAAAGACCATCTAAAAACAGAATAAAACAATGTTTAAGAGAAATTTCTCTTTAAGAGAAATCCCATCTTTAACATACTAGTGAAATTGTCACCCAAGGCCTAAAGTTATTTTCTGATCTCCATTTCTAAACCTTTGGTCAAACAACTAAAGTCACCATAGGTAACAGGATTTCAGTGACTGACATAACACACACAGACACAGACACACACAAAACCACTCATAACAATAACTTATGCTCATCACAGTGGCAGGTCTTTATTTAATACAAGGAATGATATACAATATTCATATTGTATGTATACTAGAAAGTAATTTTATCTGTTCAAATTAAATCAAAGAATATGCTGCTTCTGGAAATAGATACATAACTATACAAAAGCATAAAAGTAAATATTATGCTTATTTTTCAGAGCTGAATTTGTACACTAAAAACAGCCCTTTTGATTGAACACCAAAGCCAATGTACAATTTACATGAAAAGAAAAAAAGCAACAAACACATGCTGATTATCTAGTTTGATATCTTCTGTCTAGGTAACAAACAGTATTTCAATGTTATAGTACATAAACCTACTCTGTCTTTTATTGATGAAACCACCACCAAAATCAAGATAATGAACATCACATACCCTTAAATGATTCCTTAGCCTGTCATACATAGACCTGATTGTTGGAAGTCTAATCCTTACCTTTCTCCTATTACATGGTAATCGTATCTTCTAGAAATTTATATAAAGAAAACATAAAGCTTATAGTCCATTTTGTATGGTATATATTTTACTACATACAGCTATTTATTTTTTGATTGGGCTATATTGCTAGGATATAAATTATTTTTCCCTTGGGGAATATACTGAATATATCATGGTGTGCTTGCATGTTTAACTTGGTAGTTCTCAACCTGTGGGTCGCAACCCCAAGAGGGTGGCATATCAGGTATCCTGCATATCAGAGATTTACATTACGATTCATAAAAGAAGGAAAATTACAGTTATGAAGTAGCAGTTAAATAATTTTATGGTTGGGGTCACCACATCATGAGGACCTGTATTAAAGGGCTGCAGCATTGGGAAGGCTGAGAAGACTGATGTACCTGAATGACATCTGAGCTGCCTCCTTGGTTTGTGTTGTTTTGCTATAACAACAAGTGAATTTGGAATGAACTATCAATGATAGGTAAGCCACTAAATGGACATATTTTGTCCTGAGTAAATTTCCAGAAGTGGTATGGCGAATGTATTTATCCTGGGGTGGATACCAACGTATCTTCTGAAATCACCTACCACTTCCCATTTTCTTAGCTGCATCCCAGAGTTTCCATAAGCTGATGTGGTCAGTGCTTTCACCCTGCATTTTCCAATGGACAGTGACAACTTCCCATGTGCTGCACACTCTTGGTGAGTTATCTACTGAAGTCATCTGGCTTTGTCACTCATTTGTTGGCTGTCTCCTCAGAAGTGTTTGGAGAGTTGTTATGCTCTAGCTAGAAATCCTGTATGACATCTGTGGTCTTACTATGTTTTTATCTGGTCTGTAGTTCATTATCCTTCTCAGGGTGATTTTTAATATAAAGTTGTCACCTTAACCATTTGTAAGTTTCATTTATTTGTTCTTTTGAAAGCATGCTATTATACAATAATAAAATGAGTTTTGATGATTCAAATTCACATTTTCTCTGTAGACTTTATATACAATTTAGATTGTGTAACTCTGAATTAATCTTGTATACAGTATGAAGTATGTCTTAAAGTTCATTTTACTAAATATAGATAAGCAATTAATCCAATATTACATGCTGAATGGTTTAAACTATCTTAATTTCCTTATAACAATCAGCTGATAGCACAGACGTAGGGCTATAGTTTGTTCCACTGACTAATCTTGTCTACCTGAGAGCTCTGACTACTGGAGACTAGGAGCCCTGTTCCTTCTCAACCATGTTTGACCAGTTCAGACTTCTGCATTTTTATAAGAATTCCGAGTTAGTCTTACTGATTTACCAAATGAGTTTGCAGGGCTTAACAAGGTAGGAGCCTACATCTCAGCAGTGGGAGGCCTTCTGATTGGTGTCCACGGCACTTCACTCATTTGGGTCTCAATTTAATTACACAAATCGGTTTTAGTCTTCCAATGTCATGATTTTGTACATCTTGAGACTCCTCAGTAAGATGCCATGTTTAAAAATTAACTGACATGAAGCCTATGCAGAATGGACTCAATTTTCTTGTTTGTGCATATATATGCCAAATAATAACAGGAACCAAGGCAGAGGCATAGAAAGCTTTTGCTACCCACATAATGAACCTAAATTATGGAAAAGCTGTACTTGATCATTGAGGGTATTCACAGCTGCATGCCAGCTATTCGTCACCTAGGCAGCTTATGTACTTGTAGACTGCTTTCACTTATACATCTCTTCTCCTTTGCAGGGGCCCTGGGAGACATTGTCAAGTTACCCACCACTCATGGATATGGCAGGTACATGGGAGGAGGAAAAGGTGGAACCACAGACCCTACTAGGTTAGTGTACAAATTAAAGATATAAAGAATTCGAAGTTAATTTTCTTGGTTTGGAAGTTCAACATAAGCTTTAGAAATGTAATTAATGTAGGTTCTTTCATTTACACCTTCATGAAATTTCTGGTGACCCTTAAAAGTTAAAATCTACACATTTATAAAATGCCATTAAAATTTATAAGTCTAATAATTTAATTAGAAGTTTACATTAAGCCAGCATTCTATTGGTAAATTAGAGATTTCTATTTCATATTTGCCTCAACACAGATTAAATTGGGTAATATTAAGTTGTTTTGAGTTATATGCAAGCTCGCAGGCATATATACGATACAACAAACTTTATGCAAATACTATTATGCACAGAAATACTAAGAAGAAGCCAGGTGCTGGTGGCATACACCATTAATCCCAGCATTTGGGAGGCAGAGGCAAGTGGATCTCTAAGTTTGAGGCCAGCCTGGTCTAAAGGGTGAATTTCAGGACAGCCAGGGCTACACAGAGAAACCCTATCTCTAAAAATCAAAAAAAAAAAATGCTAAGGAGAAGAGACAGGCCAGACACATCTGATAATGATAGGGTACATGTCAACTTACATAAGCTATACTTTATTTAAATATGGTAACCTGAGTTAATACAATAATTATTTAATGATATAATTCAATGTATAAGTCAAAGTGACTTAAGACACACACCAGTTTTAACCTCAGACAACACTGAAGTCTAGCTTGGGTGGTGGAGTCAAAAGGCACCACTAGAGCCCATAAACTCCAGACCAGTCTATGCAGCAGAAGACAATCAAAGGGGCAGAACAAGGAGGGTCTGCTGCTCCTGTAACTCTACTCATCAGTCTCCCTACTCTCTGTCCTCGATGGAACTCTCCCTAGTGGGCTGTGGTTTTCATTCCACAAACGCTTTTCTTTACAAGCATTGAGCTCCCAAAACACCCAGAAGAAACACTTCCCCTCTCGGACCTTACGGATTGCAAAGGAGGAACAGGGACACAGGGACAGCTTGTTGCGATAGTGCCCTGTCCTTTTGTGTGTCAGCCATCTGTCAGACTGGCCAGCGACACCTCCTGGAAATCACACTTCCATTCCTTAGGGTGGACTGGTGGTTATTAAGCTGGCCAGGTCTCTCCAACTACATGTGAGGATTGGTGCCAGTGTCCTTGAATCAAGGGTCTCTGACAGGTGAAAAAAGTAAATCTCAGAATGGAAGATGTTTTGTGTCAGCTCCCCAGACAGCCTGCATTTCAGTCAGGAATTATTTACGCCATGTGGAACACTTTGGGTACCTATCCCTTTCTGAACCGCTTGTAATTTGCCTGGACACTGTGGTAAAAAGGTAAACCATGTCAAAGGCAGACACATCAAAGAAATACAGATTTCAAATGTACCATCAGGTCTAGCCCTGGGGAAAAAAGTGTGTGCTGCTTAAACATTTTAAGTCGAACATAAAAGCTAAGTGCCTAGACTGAGTTGGACTGAGCGGTTTGTGGGGGCCAAGTCTTTTAAGAACTGACTTTGGTATTAAAGAATCATGTTTGATTTGTGCCACAGAGGCAGATAACTGCCAGAAAGACAGATACCTCTGTCTCTGAGACATTGTCCTATATGGTATAAAGTTAATAGCAAAGTAATAAGGAGCCTCTGGACCTGACATAAAATATAAAGTTGTGCCAGCTCGATGCAGGCCTCCTGATCGATCCATCACCTGGATGTCTGTGATCGCAGCATTACTGCCTCCACTGCAGGGCAAAGGGGAAGACTACCACTGGAGGGGTAGCACAAGGGGGACTGCTCTCCCCTGAAGCCACATGGGATGGAACAGGAAGGCAAAAATGTCATGTAAGTCAAAACTTTGAGTTATCAATAAGCTGAAAACATGAACAAAAAAAAAATCTTATGGCTGCATGGTTTCAGCACATATATTCAACTCTCTCTCCATTTGCCATACGAAACCAGCTGGCACCCACACAGCCTACCTTATAAAGAACCCTTACATAGGAATTATACAATGAATGTACATGTGTTTTCAACCTGCTAAAAATCGAAAATTTACCCTCATTTTAATGGCTCTTATCCCTATAGACATTTCATCCTGATAAACTCAAGATTTAAAAGCAAAGAGCAAAAGAGTAGGATTCATTTTCATTGATCCTGGAAATATTATATTGAGGAATGAAGCTGCCTGTGTCTGGATAGCATGGCATTTCAAGAATTCAAATGTTCATAAGTAATGTATTTAAATTCTCTTCTTTGTTCTCAAGACTTTCATTCACATAACGTGAGGTAGGGTTGTATATACTCTTGACTTCACCCTGATTCCCACACAGCACCCCAACACATCTTCCTCCAACTTTATGTCTTTTGTTTTTTAAAATAACCTCCTAAGTCCAGTTAGAGATGCTGAGTTGTGCATGGTATGAGGCCATCTGCTGGAGCACAGATGGAGTTCATCCAGGGGCCACACCCTCAGAGGGCTCTCTCCTCAGTAAGAGGTGGACCTAGAAATTCCCCACCACAGAACTGTCAAACTCAAATGTCCTCATGGTCCACCAGGGAAACATCAAATTCGGTTACAGCTTGGCTAGCATATGAACTTCATTAGTAAAGTCTTGATGGCAGAAAAATGGGGTTCTGTTGATACTATAAAGAAAACTGTCCTGAGACAGTACTGCCCTATATACATATTATTTAGACTTATCAGAATGACTGTCTGTGATTCCTGTCCTGAATCATGGGAAGGAGATCATGGACAGGCTAGCCTCAATAACTACAACAGCACAAAGTCCCCATGACACTGACCTACAGGCTGACTGATGAGTACAGGGCAGGCAGGCAGACAGTGGGGACAAGCAAGTGGGCAATGGAGAGGGCAGTAGGACACAGGAAGAGAGCAGCAAGGGCCCAACATGAGCTCTCTGGGACACAGGCAGGAGGCTAAGATACACTTTTCCAGACAGATATCAAATAGCCTCAAATATCTGGTCTTGGGTAACTTGATTTTTTTAGCCACTGAAGATGAAGCTCATGAGGATATCTGGAGCCTTAAATTCACAGGTAGTCATTTGTATATCCTTTTAAGCAGAGAGCAAGAGACAATCTAACTTCTACATACCCTGTGTTTGTATGTGAGACCTATAGAAATTTTCATTTGCAGAAACCTAGGATAAAGAGGAAGCAAACCATGAGGCCAATGGTGCTTGGGTATCTAACACCTTGCCTCGTGTCTGCAGAGAGAAGCCAGGAGCAGACTCAGTACTGACCTGTGTGCTGCCGGCGGTGTTTGGTGAGGGCGTGCCGGGTCCCACCGGCAAAGCCGCAGAGGTCACAGAGAAACGACTTCTCGCCTGTTGCAACAATAAACAGATGAGGGACTTGCGGAGGTCACAGATCATTAAAACATATCTATCAAGGCTTTCAGGGTTACTAATTCCTCCAATCAAATGTTTCCATGTAAATATGTCAAATGGGAATGAAATTACCACTGCGGTTTATTGACTGTGATAAAATCTGAAAAGCACCACTGAACATAATTACATACTTGTCAGACCCATAAAAATTAGCTTTATTATCAATGGAATGGTTTTGTACAACTTCATTTCTGGTAGATGTCTTCCAGATGGGGCTGCTTTATGCACTTCAACAGTTTTTATGCATATCCTGATTTTTTACAATTCCCATACATCTGGCCTTTCTGAGCTGAGTAAAGATTGCTTGGAATAGTTAATATACAGTATATATAACTCTGCTTAAATAAAATATATTGAATTTTTTAATAACCTGAGAACACCGAATTGGTTTTACCTGATTCCATCAGGATCTTCTTTAATCACCTTACAATTAATAATTTGAATTAAATGGTTTCTTTGAACAGACTGGGGATCCAAAGGAAATCAAACTCACATTACCAGGAGATACTCAATGCTGTTTGTGTTTCCTGAATTTTATGACATAAAAAGAGGTCCAGGGATTGGTAAAAATCACCTATAAAAATTCCTATCCCCCATCTTCCAGTGATAGCTCTGGACTAGAAACTTCTGCAGAATCAAAGGCGTATTTGGCAGATGTGGGCTGGCTAACCATGCAAACAGCTATTTTCTGAGCATTTTACACATGCTACTTTCTTGACCTATAGTCTATAAGTACTATATATCATTCTACTGTAGCAATTTGGCCAGCAAGTGCTGGCTAGCTAGACAATTCATCCCATAAGACTCACAGCGAAGGTAAAACAATACAAATGCAGACTTTGGAGAAATTAATGAAATCATAAAAGACTTTTCCAGGAATAAAGTAAATCATTTGTATCCATCTTTATTGACTTTAGTCTCTCAGACTTTAAAGTGAGAAGTTTCCCATAATAGGCCTGCTTTACCCCATATTTGGGATTTCACAAAAAATTTAGTTGGCAATCCATTTGCAAACAGTGACTGTATTTCTAAGGTTAAAATAATAAAACAAAGAGAAATAGCTGTAGCAATATAAAGAGTAACCCTTCACTAAAGAGTGTTTCTAATTTTCCTAACTTAAAGGAAAAACATGAAGAAGCCCTTAGCCAAAATAGGAAAAATAGAGTAGATGGGCTGTGAAGAATAAAGTTTAATTATAATCACTCATCTAATTATTTAATCAATTTAAAATATAAATCTTTTTAACTAGCTGTGTTATCAACTAAATAATACTGAAGTGGCCCTTTTTAAACTAAAATACCAATTTGTTTCTAAATATTAGCATTTTTTTAATGTGGTGGCAAAACAGTTCTCTCCAATGTGCTCATCCCCAGCTCTGCAGCAGTTCTGCGTGTGCTGGCAGAAAACAGCTGTTCTCACACATGCACAGAGGCATAAGGACTACAGTGGAGAAGTGTGGTTTTGCACACATGCATGCTATGAAGGGGAAGAGCAATGGCAAATGAGCAGTGAGCAGCCCCCATTCTAGACAAGCATGCTACCATTCTTCCATCTATGAAACCTTTGTGACCTGTTTCTTTTTTACAAAATAAATGTGTAATAAACACAGGAGAAAAATATAGAATTTACCATTCTCTACATGTGTTCATGCTGCACATAATAAAGTTTACTCCCTTTCCTAATTTATGGTATACACACATGAAAAGGTGAAATTATTCATTTTCCAGATGATTTCATTCTAGATGCATTAGTGACCTTGATTTTTTTCATGTGTGAATTTTATGTAAGGTGGTAGTCTCAGGTGTATTGTATGTCATATTTACCTTGGTGGCTTGATTTGTTTTCAAATTCAATTTTTACTTGCTTTTTTTTTTTTTTAAAGAAGGAGAGTGGAGGGGGGTAACTGATGAACAGTGGGCCAAGAGTATTTTTTT